>NW_022262849.1:0-123520 GCF_002021735.2 Oncorhynchus kisutch
CTAACACCTTAAATAATGTTTACCACCTTAAAAGTAAAATTTCCCTCATTAATCTACCCAATATACATTCAAACTTGACTTCGCCATGTACCTTTGCCCCTGATGCTTGTCCATATACTTTAAAACACTCCCACCCTTTTAAACACTTCCCTCATCTCTAACTGTTATAGTGGTATCATCTGCGTATTGATGAATCAAACTAAAACCTCCTTGTGGAGTCTGTACACAATTTATAATGATCTTTTAAAGAAATGCTGCTAAAGGTTCCTACCGATAAAACAAATAATAAGCTGATAAAGGGCACCCCTGTCTCACAGATCTCTCAAGAATAAAAGAATCAGTTAAACTCCATTACACTTCACCCTACTTTTTGCCTTCTATATAATAATTTTATCCATCCTATTATTCTATTACCAAAACCATATTTATCCATTACCCTAAACATAAAATCATGTTCTACCCTATCAAAGGCTTTATTAAATCTATGCTTAACACTATTCCCCCTATCTTATCATGATTCATTTTATTTATCACATCTCTAATCGTATTAATTGTATCAGCAATTCTCTACCAGGCACACACTATAATTCTGTGTAGGTGCTATAATATCATTTAAAACTTGCTTCATTCTATTTGCCAGTATCTTAGCTAAAATCGTATAATCCGAATTTAATAAACTAATTGGCCCATAATTCTCCAGTTTCAATTTGCTCCCCTTATTTTTATATAAAATCGTTATCAGCCCTGTCACCATAGATTCTGAAACACTATTATTATCCTCCATATATTGATACACTTCCAATAAAATAGGTGCTAAAAAACGTTCATATATTTATAAAATTCTGCAATTATTCCATCCACTCCAGACTCTTATTTACTTGTAACCCTTTATCGCATCTTTAACTTATTCACTGTTATCTTCCCAACACACATTTGTTTATCCTCAACATCAATTTGCACATCCACACTATCCAATATCTCCTTTACACACCCCTCATCCACCTCCCCTTTCTTAAATAAATCCTTATAAATTCTGCTGCATGTTTCTAATATCTCTACATAATCATTGACAACTTCACCCTTTACATTTTCAATCTCTCTAATATATGTTCTCCTCTGTTTATTCTTCTCTAAACCAGAAAAAATGAAGTACATTCTTCTCCCCCTCCAAAAACATACTTTGCCTTACTTCTTTAATTGCAAGCACCCTTACACTTATCTATTTCATAGTTACTCAGTTTTGCTTTTAAATCTAAAAACGTTTCTATTATATGATTAAGTTCACTGTCACACTTCCCATTTCTTCATCCAATCTAGCCCTCAACTCTTTTCTTCTCTTTTCATCTTTCCTCTCTTTTTCCTTGCATATCTTATACTAAAACCTTTTTTTTTCCTTACCTTGTCCCACCATAAACACTTATCATTCTCTTTCCGCTTATCCTCCATTTCACATGCTATCAAAGATTTAATTTGTTTCCCATATTCCTCATCTTCTAAATACCCTGCATTCATACACCATATTCCACCCCTGTTCTTTCCTTATCTAAACCCACTGAACATGTTAAACCTGCATGATCACTAAAAGTTGTAAAACATACTTAATATCTTTCATAAAATTCCTTAAACCTTCTTTTACTAAAACCAGATCTATCCTTGTTTGTTTCAAATCCCCTAAAACCACCTGCCTTCTAGAAAATTCTCTTTTGTCTGGATTTTCCTCTCTCCACATATCAATTATTCCTTTTCTAACATCATCTTCTTTAAAAACCCCCCTAGATACATCACTTCTAAAAATAGCTCCTCTTGTCATATCCAGTCTATCCATTTTAACATTAAAATCCCCAACTACATTACAATTCCCCTCCACACCATTTCCCTAATTCTAAAAATAAATCTTTGCGCTCTATTTCATTATTAGGCGCGGTAAATATTTATAATTCTAAAAACCATACTCATATATTCAAAATCCAAAATTAAAATCCTCCCATTATTATCATTATATATATGTTTCACATTCTCTACCACATCCTTCTTCAATAAAATAGCAACACCACATGAATTACCCCTGCCATTGTTAACAAAAATAAAAAATCTCCATATTTTTTTAACTTCTAAAATACATATATTGTCCCAATGTGTTTCTTGAAGGCATAAAATATCAGAATTCTTCATTTTGACTATTCTTTGAAATTTTTCCATTGTTCTTAAACCATTCGCATTTATTGACATAAAATTAACCATTCCGATAAATAGTAAAAAATAATAAATATTTTCTCATTTACCTCTATCTGTTGTCATGTTTTCTTCCTTTTCTGTCCTTTTTCACCTCCGCCGCCGCTTTCCTCTTCCTGTAGCCTCCCCATTTTCTGTCAATCTGTTCCATGTCATCTGAATCTGAAATTGAAACTTAAACTCTTCTTTCCGGTGCCTGTTGTGCTTCCTGTATCCATTTGTGTCTCCTTTTATTATTGTCAGCATCCCACTCCCCTCCACTTCACCTTCTTCCGAGGCACCCACATAGCCCGAGGTCCCCCCCCAAAATCTGTGAGTCCCCAGTTCCTCCATCCAGCCCACTCCCCTTCTCCTCCTGAAAACTCCCTCTTCTTATTTCTGAGTCCATACTGCTCCCTATTTCGTTCGTCTTCTGTTCGATTTTCTCCCTTCTTGCGTTCTCCGTCTCTCCACCCTCCACCACGTCCTCTCCTCCATCATCTTCTTCTGGTCTCGGTGATACATCAGTCTCCACAAAAAGATCTTGGCTCCTCTCCTCATTCACAACCTCTCCACAGTTGCACTCGTCAGTTCTCATGCGACATCCTTCGCAAAATGCCCTTTCCTTTCCACCTAAACATTCTCTTGCATAATGCCCTTGCTTCCCACACTTATAACATTTTAATTCAGGGCAGTCCTTCAAAATATGACCAGGCTGAATACAAAGCCTACAAACTCTGACCTGCTTATCATGAATAACTCTAAAGTACTCTCCTCCTTCAAGTGTGTCAAACTTTGTAGAGTAAGGCAATGATTTCACAGTGTCAGTAAATTTCACTTTGCAGTATCTCGTGCCATCTGCTATCTCCGTCCCTGGCCAAACTCTCCTCCTGATTTCAGAGACTGCTGATACACCCCAGCTACATAGCTTGGCCAATATAGCGTTGTCTTCCATATACACAGGCAGATTCATGAAAGAGACTATAAGTTCATTGGAAACCATGTCTCTTGCCATAATTCTTGTTTCTTTAATCATAAAGCCATCCATTAAGCGCTCTTTTCCATTTCTCATCGTGACCTCGTACTTTCTTTCTCCTTTTACTCTACATCCCACCACCTCTCCACACACCTCTTTAATTGCACGTAGTAACTCCATCGTCGTGACCCTATCTTCTCCCATCAACTCCACTGCCACCGTAAATTCTTTACCATATTTCATCTCTCCTTCATCTCCATTTTTCTTCCGTTGAGCATTTTCTTTGTCCTTGTCCATTCCATTAGCCATTGCCATGTTGTCTGTCATAGTAAAGAAAATTAACACCCAAAAAACTCTCCCCCAAGCAGCAAAACTGCAAAGGGGGAAAAAACGAACCAAACTTAAACTTGTTCAAATGCAAAAATCTAAATTATACTCCAAAAAACGATGAAAATAACCAAAAAAGCTCTCAAGCAAACAAACACTCACGACTTAATTACCAACACCTGTCAAACTTTCCAAACAGGAAGTGCTCACTCAGGCCGGTGTGGTCGTAAGCGAGAAAATATCTCTTGGTGCACTATATAAAGTCAAAGTGAATCTGATTAACAGCTGTTGCATTTTCACCATTTAGATAAGCATCTTTGTGTCACTCAAAAAGTAGAAGAAATTGCATATACTGTAGCCATAATTTGTAGCACAGATTGTTGGATGAAATACAAACTAACCTTGCTTACTTATTTCAAAGCAAGGGCACATATTTCAGCCTTGTGGGAAAAAACGGACAAAGACAAAGTCTCCCATCCAAGTACTAACCAGGCCCGACCCTGCTTAGCTCAGACGAGATCAGGCGTGCACGAGAAAAACTCATGTGACCACTTGCCGCAATGTTATCTTTCTGGCTCATTTTTCAAAATAAAAGCCTGAAACTATGTCTGAAGACTATTGACACCCTGAGGAAGCGATGGGAAAAGGAATCTGCTTGATATCCCTTTAAATGGAGCAAAGGGAGGCTATGGAACATGGAGTTTTCAAAATAGAAGCCACTTCCTGTTTTGATTTTCCTCAGGGTTTCGCCTGCAATATCAGTTCTGTTATACTCACAGACAATTACCCCACTCTTCCACCAAGGCACCTGCAAGTACTCAGACATTTCTGTGGGGAATGGCCCTTGCTCTCACCCTCCGATCCAACAGATCCCAGATGTGCTCAATGGGATTGAGATCCGGGCTCTTCACTGACCATGGCAGAACACTGATATCCCTGTCTTGCAGGAAATCATGCACAGAACGAGCAGTATGGCAGGTGTCATTGTCATGCTGGAGGGTCATGTCAGGATGAGCCTGCAGGCAGGGTACCACATGAGGGAGGAGGATGTCTTCCCTGTAATACACAGCGTTGAGACTGCCTGCAATGACAACAAGCTTAGTCCGATGATGCTGTGACACACTGCGCCAGACCATGACGGACCCTCCACCTCCAAATCGATCTCGCTCCAGAGTACAGGCCTCTGTGTAATGCTCATTCCTTCAACGATAAATGTAAATCCGACCATCACCCCTGGTGAGACAACACCGCGACTCGTCAGTGAAGAGCACTTTTTGGCAGTCCTGTCTGGTCCAGCGACGGTGGGTTTGTGCCCATAGGTGACGCTGTTGCCGGTGATGTCTAATGAGGACCTGCCTTACAACAGGCCTACAAGCCCTCAGTTCAGCCTCTCAGCTTATTGCGGAAAGTCTGAGCACTGATGTAGGGATTGTGCGTGGGAAACATGGGAAACAGTGCTTAAACCCTTTACAATGAAGATCTGTGAAGTTACTTGGATTTTTACAAATTATCTTTGAAAGACAGGGTCCTAAAAAAGGGGAGTTTATTTTTTTGATGAGTTTATATATATATATATAGTATTTACAAATTCACCACATTTATGATTTTATATGGGAATCAAAAAGCTTTCATGAATGTTCACCATGTGCTGATGTGCTCAGCACTGTCAACAGACCCCATTATGACATCACAATGTAACGGAAGCCTTGCCATGATATCATTGCTGGTTCCATCTGACAAGCAACATTTAATTTCCACTCATTTCAATGATAGATCTCTCACAGAGATAGGTTAAGTTCTTATTTTGAGAGTGTTAATATTTATCATCAATCGAGGGAGAAAATGAAGTTTTGTAAGGCTCATCAGTTTTTCAAACGTTTTTCCAAAAATATCACTGTTTATTTTGTGGTTTCATAGACATACAGTATGCCTACATCCATAAAATCTTTAGCTTACATTTTTTTTATGACACACTGTAGAAACTATTTTGCCTACTTCACTTCTGCTATACATTTCATACTGTACCATTGTGATCCAGGGCTATCAGGAGAGCTACCCAATCCCAGAGGGCCATCGTGGCTTCATCAGTGATGCCAGACTTCTGCAGATGCAGAGAGCTGAGAGAGAGGCCATGGAAGCAAAGCAAAGAAAGATATGTGCTATCCATGAGAATTATGTCCGGACTGCTCTCATCGGGGTTGGCAGCACCTTCGCGCACCACTTCGTCCCCTCTATTCAGTGCATTCCGCGGCCGAAAGCTCCACCAAGGCCTTTGCCACGAAGGCTTGAACACATAGCTCTGGCCCCACTGAAGAACGTGGTGGGGGTGGACGGAGCCCAAGTTCGACCCGGATCTAAACTCTCTGGAGTCCATCCAGGTAAATAAATCATTCAGCAGCATTAGCGTGTGGCCTGTTCCCGTCCCTCCAACTGGAGCTCCCTCCAAGAGGGGCAAGAAGAAGAAGGGCAGGCGGGAGTCGAAGCCCTGAAAGCCCAGTCGGACCAGGGCTGTGCTGACAACAACGGACCCATTGACCTGATGGAGGAGGTGAGGGACATCGAGGCTCACCTGAAGGAGGAGGCCTGGAAGGTAGGATGGACTTAAAATTTATTGTAAATGTGAAAGTTTGCAGTTCAGAATTATACTTGGACCGATAAATTGCCAAAACAATTTATCAACAGAGTTGTTCCATGTCTTAAAATCAAATCAAAATGTATTTGTCACATGTGCCGAACACAACAAGTGTGGCCCTTACCGTGAAACCAACAGTGCAGTTCAAGAAGAGTTAAGAAAATATTTCCCAAATAAACTAAAGTAAAAATTCATAATAATTAAAGTAACACAATGACATAACAATAACGAGGCTAAATACAGGGGGTATCGGTACCAAGTCAGTGTGCGGGGGTACAGGTTAGAAAGGATACTCTCTTTGACAGCATGATAGAATATATCCTAGAATTCTTTTCTGGTCTATACCAAAGGTGGTACATGAGGTGAAGGCCGTGGGCAGGAGAAGTTTGGGCTCGGCCATGTCCACAGGGGAAATAGCCACCAGCTCTCTGGGAAGACTGAGCTCAGTGGATATGAACACCCCTGCTGAGCTCCGTGACTACTTGGATGTTGGGACCCCGGTCAAGTTGCGTGACAGCCCACCCAGGCCTGCCCCCCCCTCCTATCAAGCCCATGAGCAAACTGCCTCGGCCTATAAGGTTCCTTAGCTTGCCAAAGGCTGCCACCGGCTCAGGTCAGTCCCTCTCATGTACTCACACTAATGTAAATTAGACAGGGAGATGAAGCTAGGTAGATTGATAGAAAAACAGTAGGAAGGGAAGAGACACGAATGGCTTTAGCCCAGGGCCACACTTGATTTGCCTGTTTCACAGTGAGATAACCTTTACTCAAGGCTAATTGGACCCTTCTTCTGAGCAGGGAGCGCACCAAAAATATATGTGCTAAATTTAAAATGATATCATAATGAACTAGTGTTAAAAGCTACAAACGGATATGGAAATTAGTAAATACATAAATAAATACATACAGTTCATAGAGAGATAGATGTCTGCTGTCAACCCATAGACAAGATGGCAGCCAGTGAGCCAAAGGGCCAAATAAAGACCCAGGCCAGATTGCAGCCCCTGTCCAACCCAGAGCAGGCCCTGACTAAGACCGTCAAGCTGCTCCACTCTGCCTCCGATGACTGGTGAGCATTCACTAGACAAGACCAATGGAGCTAGGCTAAAGGAAGCACAGTGTAGTGTCCTTGGAAATGTAGATTTGAGCTACAGAGCGTAGAAACTTCTGAATTTAAGAGACCAAAGTCCTAATTGATGAACATCATTATAATGTTTTTGGAAAATGTTGTGGAAAATGCTTACGTTTCTTTCACTGAATTGCAGGGAGAAGAAGATCAAGGGCTTGACCTCTCTCCGTGTGATGGCTCAGAACCACATGGACATACTGATGCCTAAACTCCATGATATCTGCCTTGCCATTATAAATGAGGTAGCTGTATTCATTCACTGCCCTATTCATTCATCTGCACAAATCTGCTACATTTGGAGAACAAGTCAAATTATTGTGTCATGTTTCTGATGTTCGTGGGTTGTTCTGCTCAACATTAATAGCTGGTCCTGTGTGTGTTATTATGATTCAGGTGAAGAACCTGCGCTCTGCAGTGTCCTGTGCTGCCATGGCCACACTGGGTGACATGTACGTCCACCTCCAGAGGGCCATGGATTGTGAGGTGGAGGGGACGGCACGCGTGCTGCTGCACAAAGCCAGCGAGGCCAACGCCTTCATCCGGCAGGGCGCCAACTTTGCCCTGGGTCACATGGTGCAGAGCTGCACCCCTACCCGTGTCATGAATGCCCTGCTGGTCGGTGGGCTGAGGTAAAGAGGGAGAGGGGTCAATTAACACTCACTAAGGGGTAGATCCGGACTTCCACAAATTGTCCCATTATCCAAACCTATATAAAATATATTTTGATTTGTTTAACACTTTTTTCTTACTACATGATTCCAATTGTGCTATTTCATAGTTTTGATGTGTTCACTATTATTGTAAACTGTAAAAAATTGTAAAAATAAAGAAAAACCCTTAAATGAGTAGGTGTGTCCAGACTTTTGACTGGTACTGTATATATTGTGGTAATGCAAATATGGTACAATCCAAGGGTGCAAAGCTTTTGGAGACTTACCCAGAAAGACTCACAGCTTTAATCACTGCCAAAGGTGATTCTAACATGTATTGTGAATACTTACGTGAATTAGATATTTCTGTGTTTCATTTTCAATACATTTGAGGAAAAAAAATGAAACATGTTTTCACTTTGTCATTATGGGGTATTGTCTGCAGTTGGTTGAGATAAAAAAAAAAATTACAACTATAATTTAATTCATTTGGAATTCAGGCTGTAAGAAAACAAAATGAGGAATAAGTTAAGGGGTATGAACACTTTCTGAAGGCACTGTATATCTGCAAGAAAGTGATAAATGAGCGACTCTTTGAAAGGGGGTCATATATACATTGCCTTATAATTTTTTTTAAAAGCTATCATGCTATAATCGGCATTGTTTCTCAGACCAAATCTTCATTCTGGTTTAAACAAAGCAATCTGATCATGCTCCAGTAATTACACGCTACAGGGATTTTTTTTTTTAAATGGCTTCTGCAAAGCACATCCACACGTCCAATCAACATCCACACATTGATTTCATTCTTCGGGTCTTTATTCAAACACAAACATACTTGGAATAAAATGGGGTCAAGTTTGGACGGTCGTAAATATGCAAATAGGCAATATTGTAAATTTCAGGTCCATGGACAGCAGCAATATCGGCATAGTGATATCTGTCATCCAGCACCACATAACAGTAGACAGCAGCCATCTCATGTGAAGTTGGCACTGGGGAAATCCCATGTAATGAGAAGCGAGGCCAAGGAGGCAAAAAGACTGAAGGACAAGACTCCCACAAGAACTCTATGCTAAACTGTTCTGCCACATTCATTTACATTTACATACATCTTTAGATTTGTAAGTAATAGGGAATACATCTGCAAATAATTTAAACTGTTTATTCAAACTACACTGTACAGCTTTTGTGTGTCTGTGCATCGTAGGTACAACTGTAAGCAATTCCGTTCTCAAATGTCTGTTTAATGTGAGAAACAACATGAAAAACACCTGTTAGACCATTACAATGCGGACTGTCGTGCATTTTTACTATTACCAACAAGACAACGAAGTGATACGTGTCATGGAGACTTATAACGGATACTTTCCAAACCTCAAAAGTTCCTTCGCTGAGTGATATTGTTTACTACACTATTATGCATACAATCCAAGTCATACATTTATTGTCATTCATACTCTTATTTTTAACCAAATATCATTGCAAAAGTGTTCATTGTGTCAATTCAGAGCTCGGAAATATTGGAATAATGTGATTAAGGGGACTGACACTCAAGGCACACAACAGGATAACACAACAACCACATTTTCAATTGACAATCATTGCTTTAAATGGATGTGGTCGATTGTTTATATATGCCTACACAAATCTATGTATTTAACTTGTAAACCAAGGTTGGATTAGTTGGTCTGTTCTAATTGCAGCATATTGGACGACTCCACCATCATTGATCATTCGCGACTTTAAGTCATTCCTGTTATCTCTAGAGCATCCCGTATATCTATAGCGCCGCATTACTTCCCCATCTTACCATGGATAGGGTTTGGTGCATTCCGGAGTTCATTTATGGTCCCACAAAGGTAATCTTAGGAGAAATGCATTTTAGCATACTGTAAATGCCTGTGCATAATGTGCATAACAGAGCATCATTATTTTCATTATCTTCCAAGGAATTCTGTAGAAGCAGCCTTTATTTTCATACTCTGCAGGCCTGCTGGGAGGAAACATATTACAATAAACAGGTAAGATTCATCCCACAAAAACATAAACAACAGAAAGAGAGTTGTATTTCAAGACAGTTTAGAGAAGGTGGTCATGAGAGTTCTTAATATCACTTGCAAATTGTGAGGCATGAGCAGTTGTGAAATGTTGCGAGAGGCCCTTCTGAAAGAACATGATATGAATGAACATACAATAAAGTAATTTTTTTAAGTATATTGTAAGGCTTGAGACAATTGAGACATGGATTGTGTATGTGTGCCATTCAGAGGGTGAATGGGCAAGACAAAATATTTACATGCCTTTCAACGGTGCATGGTAGTAGGTGCCAGGGGTACCCGTTTGTGTCAAGAACTGCAACGCTGCTGGGTTTTTTACGCTCAACAGTTTCCCATGTGTATCAAGAATGGTCCACCACTCAAAAGACATACAGCCAACTTGACACAACTGTGGGAAGCATTGGAGTCAACATGGGCCAGCATCCCTGTGAATGTTTTGTACACTCAGTACATTAATAGTATTGGTACGTGTTCTTGCCGTAACCTGTAAAGCTGGCGCAGCCTGCGAGGCAGGGGGAGGTGTAGGTGATGCCGTTGTCTGAACACTCAGGGTCCCACTCCCCAGCCAAGCAGGAGCAGTCTCTGTTACACTCTGACAACAGGCTGCCATCGTACACCAGGGGACCTGGGGGACAGAGAAAATGGCTGGTAATAATGATGTTTAAATAATTGTTGCTGAACTATCATTGACACAGGCACAGTGACAAAACAGCCAGGAATCCTGGCTCAGTAACAACCATACTGAATATTCCCACAAGAGGGAGCCCCGGCACAAGCCCATGTGTGTTTTGGTCTAGCTCTCCCTCATATTCCACTGATCAAAACGTTTGTTTTTATCAACCCACCAACCAACCAATCAGATGTCATATTTACCCGTTGTAGGACACGGTCAGACCAGCCACCTGAACGTTGTCACACTTAGTGCCAGACAGCAGAGGGAGGAGGAGGTAGGCCATGAAGGAGGTGACGAAAGACAGCTAGGCTCCAGACACAACGCCAAGCTTATACCTCTTCATCACTAGACCTCCCAGGAATATCCCCACTGCACCCACAGGCAGGTTAAACTCACCTGGAAAAGTTATACTCACACGTCTTTAGTGCTACCAGTGTGCTGGAGTTTCATTTCCACTCATGTTCAACAAACCTACAGGGGATGGGAGAGAACAAAAAAAGTGTATTTAATGCCATTCAACATCAGTGCTGACAGGAGGGAACATTTCAGTTGGAGCATGTCCAGGTTTCTATGGCTTCGTTGAGACAGGCAGCCCAATTCAGTCATTGTTTTGAGTAATTGTTGTAACTTTAATGTGTTCATGTTTAAGTTAATTCATTGAGCTGTAATTAAAGATATTTCTTTACAGTTATTTACATATGTAATTGTATTGGTTAGTATTGAATTACGCTTTTGACTGCAAGTTCCAGAATGCCTTGCGACAGGAATGAGAGCGAGAACGCGCCAGTTATGTGCAGGTGCAAAGTGATTAAGCTGACCTTTCCGCTAGCGTCTTACCTGCATTGCTCTGTAGAATCTAAAGTTCTTAAATGTAACGTGAACAAGTAATATTACTAAAAGAAGCGTTCATATTCACCCCGACGTCCCGAGTCATTACTTTGAAGACAGTTATTCTAAAAGTAATTGCTCTTTTGACCAATCAGATATGCTCTGAAAAAGAGCTGATGCGAAAATATCTAACGTGATAATTTCCCATCATTATTCAACAGGCTAATGGGTCTCCAGTTGTCTATATAAAGAGTATCCTTATTAAGTTTGGGAATCAAAGTAATTACACCTTGTTTTAAGGATGCCAGGAACTCCCCATTTTCTATTGATTCTTGAAACATAGCAAGAATGAAAGGAATCAATTTATCATTGAATGCTTTATAAAACTCGCTTATTAAACCATCATTTCCAGGGGACCTATTGTCCTTAAGGCTTTTAATACAGTCTTTTATCTCAATTTCAGATAACTCGTCATCACAAAAATCCCTGAAATCATTATCTATCTTCTTAGCAATGTTTGCAACACGTCATGCTCTTTTCAACTGAGCTACGAAGGAGCACGTCGACGTCACTAGAATGATGACAAGCAATTTTAAGGGATTCTAAAGGGAATCAGAATTCCAAACTAATTTCTATGGCAACACAGTTGTCAATTTTGTAAACAATCATTTTCGAACGTGTGTTGCCAAGAGACATCTAACCGACGTTCTATGGAACGTTTTCGGTGCGAAAACAACAACTTTGCTGCTGACAACAAACTTGTTTGATTTTTGAGACCTGAGAACAATCGACTGGAAAATGCCTGGGTGCTTTTCAAGACTGGCGGAGAGAGTGCGTGGACGTCGGCGGCCTACTGCGTCGACAGGTTGTTCAAATTCATTTGTGGCTTGTTTTTCTTGTCTTTTTCTGTTTTGCAGGGTTCGTGATCGTCGACAGGTGGACAGCGACTGCGACTTCGAAGAGGGTATGTGGAGTTTACAACTCTTATTTTACTACATTTAACAATGTCATTATAATTTGCGAAATGTTGTGTATTTCTATCATTCAGACTTGGCAAAAATGCTAGTGCTCGAGATGTTGTAGCTTGCTAGCTAACATTAACTTTAGTAACTGTTGCTAAGCAATCAACTTTTGCTACCTAGCTAGCTAATATTAGCAATCTTGCTATTTTTTTAAATGTCCTAACAATAGTTTATTTTATATTCCAATGTTCCTCATTTTAGAAACAACTGTCCTGGATGAGGTCCAGTTGGATGTGCCATTGGATGATGTGCTAGATGTTCCACAGCTGCCAGTCCTCCTTGATGTCCAGAATGCTGCTATCATCCTTGAGGATGTGCCAGATGTGCAGACTATCCTTGAGGTACAATTTTCTGAAAGTTTGGGGTTTTATGTTTGAAAAATATCCCAGATATTCAAGTTGTATCTCTTTAACATGAAACAAAACTCTTGTCTGCTTTCTGCTTTAGGAGGCCACTGTTATT
Organism: Oncorhynchus kisutch; assembly: GCF_002021735.2. Taxonomy (NCBI): domain Eukaryota; kingdom Metazoa; phylum Chordata; class Actinopteri; order Salmoniformes; family Salmonidae; genus Oncorhynchus; species Oncorhynchus kisutch. Next base: position 12,971 of record NW_022262849.1, read on the forward strand.
TGGCAGTTGATTCCGATTAGGTTCAGCCCCCAGTACTGTGGGCCTGTTGTGATCAGGGTAAGAGACCCCCCCCCCCCCCCCCACACACACACACACACACACACACACACAGTCACCACATCACTGTTACAATGTTTACTGTTTCCAACATGAATGTATTGTAATGTGCAGAACAATGCCGGTCCGGTGGTTAAAGCTTGGAGAACTTTCCAGTTCATCAGCCCCATCATCACCTACATGCGTGGGGGATCCCAGGTATGTGTCTTTGTAACAACCTAATCATAATCTATATTGTCAGTCATTTGATCTTGATGGAAATGTGTCACAGCAATTGCCGAAGTGGTTTTGTTGATGTTGTCTTGTTGTTTATCTCAACAGCAGGTGGTGGTGAGGATGCACCACGTGAGTAGGGTGAGAGGCCTGGAGACTCAACTGGTGTGGGCCATCTCCAAGGAGACAGCCAGGCTTAGTCCAGAGGGCATCCCCTACTGTGCCACCAAAGTGCAGTCCATCACTTGGATCCAGGTAAGATGTAAATACTACTGAAACAGTAGTAGATTAGGCTTTTCTTCACTTATTCCATTTGGCCTTAATATGTATTCTCTCTTTGTCAGCGTGTGGCTGGCAGGGTGACCCACTATGCGTCTCACCTCCGCCACGAGACGTCTGTGGACGTGACGCTTGGCTGCTACCAGGTAAATAAACGATTTCTTATGTATATAGACTAGACATTACTGGGCATTTTTGCATTCGATTTGGTGTGTTTTCTAATAACGTGTGTGTGTGTGGTAAACCGGTGTGCTGTGTGTGTTTTGAGCAGCAGACTGATGTCTCAGTGGTGTACGCCACTCTCCACATGGGGCTGGACGGGCTTCTCTCCTCTTCAGCGTGGTCGGAGGCTGCCTCCTTCTCTACTCCCACCACTCAGCAGTTCACTGACCCAGAGCCTGAGGGCCACAACTGCTATGAGGTCAGACGTTACACACACATACTATTGACTAGGAGCATTAAGATCCTTCCATTGACCGATTGTTTGTTATGTCATTGCACTGGTCACTGATTTTGAATGCTTGTTTTGTTGTCGTAGGGCTGGGAGGAGGACCTGCTGCCTGAGGAGAGGGAGGTTCCTCTGCTAAAGTGAGTTCCTCTAAATGTCTGTGTAGTCTGAGCTTGTCAAATGCTGAAGGATAGTGGTCATAATGCTGTTATCCCCCATTGACTAATGGTTGACATGCTTCATTCCCTCCCTTTCACAGCCTCTACCTTACCACCAAGAGAGTGGAGGACATCGCCCTGAGGCTCGTCTCCTTGCGCCAGGCCTTCACTGTGAGTGGACCCACTGTTCTTTTTGTCTCTGTGACTTCTTGTTCTGTCTCCAAGAGGAAGAGGTCTCACCCTAACTCTTCCCTCTTCCCTAGACCCTGCTTGGTTCCACCCTGAGCAGGAACCATCTGTTTGTGGCGGGAAAGGTCCTCCTGGGCGGCCTTGTTCAGGCCAACCACATGGTAACTCACTAACTCATTCTCTTTCAAGGGAAAGAGAGCGTCCCTGAGGGGAAATGTGTTCTGTTCACTAAGATGCTCTTTTCTTTGTCATAGGACGAGGCCAAATTCATCCGTACCTATAATGACTTTGTGGACTACCTGAGTGACCCCTCCAAGCGGAATGACATTGAGAGGGAGCTGGCTGAGGCAAAGGTGAGTTCATTAACTCTTTCAAGTCTCACTGAGTTCTTCCACATGCATGTCTTTTATACATCACAGTAGCTGATATTTATGAAATCATTCCTATTTTCTCCAAACGTGTTTTCTTGTCCTAGATCCATCATGTGAACATGATAGATGTCCTCTTTGAGCTGGTGCTGTTTGGGATGATGACAGCTCAGAAGTCCCTGATGGTGGTAACTAGCATCTCACTGGAACATGTTTTGATATCGCTCTATTAGCAGTTTCACTTAAATTCCTCATCTCTTCTCTTATCTTTTCTCCTCCTTTGTTTCCTTTAGCACCCTGGTGGGTTTGTGGAGCGTCTGTATGCTCTCCTGTACTCCTTCCTGCCCACTGCTGCCAACATGGAGCCAGAGGCTGATAGAATCCTACTGCTGCTCAATGTAAGAGTCAAGAGGTTACTTCCTGTTTACTTCCATATTCTTAGTGTACTTCCTTTTGACTTCCTTATTCATGGTTAACCAGGTTTCAATGCCATTTTAGGGGGAGTATTTCTAATTGTCTCTCTCCTCTTGATAAGCTAGTAACTCAGAGCCATTTTCTATGTGTTGTGTGGTGTTCTCTTCAGAGCGGACTGATGGCTCTGCTAGATGACATGTTTGGCCAGCAGCTGGCCTGGTATTTTAACTCCGAGTCTCTGGTCACTGAGCTCTCCAGCCTCCTGGAGTACCACTTGGAGAACCTCATGGCCAGCATGTAGTCCTACTGCAGGGACCATACTCCTTTCTCCTTCTCTCTCTCTTTTGAAGGAATTGAGGACTTGAAGTGCTTTGTTGAACCCTGATTAGTTAACACCCATTAATTTAATGTATTCTCTTGTTTTCTCTCCCCACAGGATTATTGTGACACTTTGCCACCCAACAGGGATCTAGACACCAATGCACTACATTACTTTGCACTGAATTTGACATTTTAAAATAAAATAAGTTGTAGTTCAAAAACATTTTTGTTTCTGTCTTTTCATCTATTTGATTTATGACCATTTACTCTTCCTGGAGGTATAACTTCTCACTATCCCTACATTAACAGTCTGCCATTGTAGACTCCGGTAACTTCGGTATCTTAGTTTTTTTATATTTGCCATTAATGTCTGAACCATTTCCCGTCTTTCCCACTGAAACCGTAATGTTAGCGTTCATGTGAGAGGGTGTAGTAGTGCATACTGACCACTAGTTGGATCATAGTGTGGATGGTGGAGTTTATGCAGGAACACAGAGGGTAGAGGCATTCTCCATCACAGTAGAAGGCAGAGTAACCCGTAGGAGCCAAAACCCAGTCCTAATGGAGAGAAATACCATAGAAATCGAATGACAAGATTAGATGAATGACTAGAACAGACTCTTTCTATGATAAAGAATGCAATGAACATACTCTACAATGCACATTCTACACAAATGCCTTGCTTCCCTAGAATACTAACTGTCTGTTACAGCAAATAAGGTGGTACAATGTTAGCTCATGATTATCTATTCAGTACAATGAGCAGTTAAGAGAGATGGAATCTCACCTTCTAGCCTTGTTCACTGAATCTCACAGATAATTCATGTCTCCTACAAGCATGACGCCCACTGATGATATGGCTGTGATCTGAAAGGGACCAAAAAATATGTTATGAACCAGGAAAGACTAATGTACACTTTGGATGCATTGGGTTTGAAATGAAATGTAAACGTAACTTAAGTCATTTTGTAATTTGCATGAACTATCCCTTTAAACTGTGTATAAAATAAGTTGAACTACAAGATGAAAAACCAGTGTTGTCCCCTGACCTTGTATGTATACTGGGCAAGGGCAGATCGTATTTGGGCTTCTTATGGGGTTTGGGTTTCAGGGCGACAGGGGGACTGGTTGGCCCTGAAGAAGTTGGTTAGATGAGTACTTGAAGGCTTATATCTATATTTTGGAATATTGGATTTTAATTTCGGGAGGCTTTCATCATGGAAAAGGGACCAGACCACTTTTTTTGTTAGTTAACCTAAACGAATCACCACCCTCTATAGAATAACAACAGTGACAACAGTTGACTGCTATTTAAGTAATAATTTGACTGTCAAATCCATTTATTGGTGTGTGGCCATTGACTTTTATGGAGAGGCCGCCCCACATTTTCTGTGCCATTTCCTGGGCATTTCATTAACTCCACGTTCTAAGTTCTGCACATCCCAGCGCTTGGAAAAATCAATGGTACAAGACCTAAGATATTGATCTTTTAGGAGGTGCGTAATGGGCTGCAGGGAAGTCAGGCGTAGGAGAGCAGAACTGGGTTATAACCGGAGCAGTTTAATGAGGAGAAAACCAACAGCACCCAGAACAACAAAATATGGGTTGAAATAACCCATCGCAAACCAGTCTGAAGTGCACATACACTTTACAACAAACAATTCCACACACAGACATGGGGGGGAACAGAGGGTTATATACACGTCAAGCAATGAGGAAATGTAAACCAGGTGTGTGGGAAAACAAGACAAAACAAATGGAAAATGAAAGGTGGATCGGCGATTGCTAGAAGACCGGTGAAGTCTACCGCCGAACGATGCCTGAACAAGGAAAGGAACCGACTTCGGGGGAAGTCGTGACAGTACCCCCCCCCCCCCCCCCCCCCCTTGACGCGGGGCTCCAGCAGCGCACCAACACCAACCTTGGGGACCACCCAGAGGGCGAGGTGCAGGGCGATCCGAACGGAGACAGTGGAAATCCTGCAGAATTTAATTGTCCAACACGTCCTCCACCAGAACCCAGCATGCCTCCTATGGACCGTGCCCCTTCCACTCCACAAGTTACTGAAGGCCCCTCGCCCGATGCCTCGAATCCTCGATGTCCAGAGGGGGCAGAGGAACCTCCCGCACCTCAGACTCCTGGAGCGGACCAGCCACCACCAGCCTGAAGTGACACACATGATTGAGGGGTTAATACGGTAATCGGGTGGGAGCTGTAACCTGTAACACACCTCGTTCAGTCTCCTCAGGACATTAAATGGCCCCACAAACCGCGGACCCAGCTTTCGGTAGGGCAGGCAGAGGGGCAGGTTTCGGGTCGAGAGCCACACCCAGTCTAGTAATGAGGGAATGTAAACCAGGTGTGTGTACAATCAAGACAAAACAAATGGAAAAAGAAACGTAGATCGGTGGTAGCTAGAAAGCTTGTGACAATGACCGCTGAACGCGGAATCTGAGAGCCAGATTCATCATAACGCTTCATGGTTTTTGCGACTGCACTACAAGAATCTTTCAAAGTTCTTGAAATGTTCCTTATTGACTGACCTTCATGTCTTAAGTAACGATGGACTGTTGTTTCTCTTTGCTTATTTGAGACTTGGTCTTTTACCAAATAGGGATATCTTCTGTAAACCATCCCTTCCTTGTCTCAACACAACCTATTGGCCCAAACGCTTTAAGAAGGAAAGAAATTCCACAAATTAACTTTTAAGAAGGTACACCTGTTAATTGAAATGCATTCCAGGTGACTAGCTCATGAACAGGTTTGAGAGAATGCCAAAAGTGTGCAAAGTGGTCAAGGAGAAGGATGGCTACTTTTTTGCTTACTACATGATTCCAATTGTGCTCTTTCATAGTTTTGATGTCTTCACTATTATTCTAAAATGTAAAAAATTGTAAAAAGAAAGAAAAACCCTTAAATGAGTAGGTGTGTCCAGACTTTTCTGATTTAAACAAAGCAATCTGATCATGCTCCAGTAAAATACACGCTACAGGGAATGCAAAAAAATGGCTTCTGCAAAGCACATATACATTGTCCAATCAACATCCACACATTGATTTCATTCTTCGGGTCTTTAGTTAAACACAAACACATTTGGAATAAAATGCTCTTTCAGTGTTTTGTTGCAGGTTGTGCAATGTTCAGAAGTGTGTGAGAAATTAGCATCAATGTGTGTGTTTGTGTGTGGGGTCAAGTTTGGACGGTCGTACATATGCAAATAGCCTTGTTTGTATATTTCAGGACCATGGACAGCAGTAATATTGGCATAGCGATTTCTGTCATTCAGCACCACATGACAGTAGACAGCGGCCATCTCATGTGAAGTTGGCACTGGGGAAATCCCATGTAATGAGAAACGAGGCCAAGGAGGAAAAAAGACTGAAGGAGAAGACTCCCACAAGAACTCTATGCTAAACTGTTCTGCCACATTCATTTCAAATGTTACATCTTTCGATTTGTAAATGATAGGGAATACATCTACAAATAATTGAAACTGACCACTCAAACTACACTGTAGAGCTTTAGCGTGTCTGTGCATTATTTATACACAAAAGCCCTTTTACCAAATTCAGTTCGGACATTTGGAACAGTTAGCAGGATAAAGTCCAGCGAACGAAGAGAGTACCCACCACATTTCTGAACAATAAAAATGCCCAAATAAAAAGGTAGTAAACCCAAGCTGGCTTTGTAAATAAAAGTATACCAGTGACTGAGCCTACAAGTTACTAGAGAAGGCCAGCCAACCCTGGTATACAAAGTGTAGTGGTGCGTAAGGGTTTTGCAGTTTAAAATAAATCTCAAAGTGCCATGGTAAAGGGTGTCAATTGATCTCAAACACTGAGCGGAAGCATTCATATATAAAATATCCCCATAGTCTAGTAAAGGCATAAATGTAGATGATACTAGCCTCCTTCTGGATTCAAAAGATAAACAGGCCTTATTCCTAAAATAAAATCCCAATTTCAGCTTCAATTATTTTGTAAGTTGTTGAATATGCAATTTAAGAGAGGCCGTCATCAATTAAAATTGCAAGATATTTATATGAGGTTACAACCTCAATCTCTTTGCCCTGACAGGTGGTAATAGGTGAAAGATTTAGAGGTCTACTTCTTGCATTAGAAAACACCATTTGTTTAGTTTTGTCAGTATTGAGGATAAGCTTCCATTGACACAAGGTATGTTGAACAGTATAAAAAGCAGTTTGCAAGTTCTGGAAAGCTTTTGTAAGAGACGAGGCACAACAGTAAATAACAGTATCATCAGCATAAAAATGAAGTTGCGCATTTTGGACATTTTTTGTCTAAATCATTTATATAAATAGTGAATAAGAGAGGACCAAGTACAGAGCCTTGGGGCACACCATTAAAGACAGACTATTTAACAGACATAAGCCCATCAAATTGAGTGCACTGAGTTCTATCAGACAGATAGTTAGCAAACCATGCAACTGCATGCTCTGAAAGACCTACACTCGACAATCCCTGCCTTAGTATAGCATGATCAACTGTATCAAAAGCCTTACAGAAATCAATAAAAAGTGAGACACAGTGCTGTTTTTTGTCAAGGGCTTCAGTGATATCATTTACAACCTTCATGGCTGCTGTAATTGTGCTATGCTTCTTCCTGAAGCCCGATTGGTACATTAATAAAATAGAGTTAGTAAATAAAAACTCATTTAGCTGTTCACTCACAAGGGGTTCAAGTATTTTCCCCAGGGGTGACAGCTTTGAGATTGGCTTATAATTATTTAAAATAGTTGGATCTCCCCCTTTTAAAAGTGGTAGGACAAATGCTGATTTCCAGATCTTTGGAATTTCATTACATTCCAGGGTTAGATTGAACAGATATGTAAGTGGTTCAGCTATGAAATCAGCTGCCAAATTTAAAAAGCAGGGATCCAAAAGATCAGGACCTGCAGGCTTTCTCTGATCTAAGGATTTCTGGGGTTTATGTACCACCTGCACTGAGAATGGCAAAAAGCTCAAAGTTTGACCAGCTCTCACTGGTTCATCCACACAGGGTTGTACAGAGACAGAGGACACTGAATCAAACAGCCTACCAGATGATACAAAGTAACTCATTGAAACAATTCAGCATTTCAGTTTTGTCATATTCAGCAACTTAGTCCTTCAAAACACATGACGGTAATTCATTAACATTACTGTTACCAGACATAGACTTAATAGCCTTCCAAAACTTTCTAGGGTCTGTAACGATTGTCGTCGGGAGAAGGAGAAGAGGACCGCGTGGTCATAGAGACAGTAGATCTAGCTGGCCTGACATAATATAATAGACACAGTTGATCTAGCTGGTCTGTCATAATATAATAGAGACAGTATATCCACCTGGTCTGTCATAATATAATAGAGACAGTAGATCTAGCTGATCTGTCATAATACAATAGAGACAGTAGATCTAGCTCGTCTGTCATAATATAATAGAGACAGTAGATCAAGCAGGTCTGTCATAATACAATAAAGACAGTAGATCTAGCTGGTCTGTCATAATATAATAGAGACATTAGATTTAGCTGGTCTGTCATAATACAATAAAGACAGAAGATCTAGCTGGTCTGTCATAATATAATAGACACAGTTGATCTAGCTGGTCTGTCATAATATAATAGAGACAGTATATCCACCTGGTCTGTCATAATATAATAGAGACAGTAGATCTAGCTGATCTGTCATAATATAATAGAGACAGTAGATCTAGCTGGTCTGTCATAATATAATAGAGACAGTTCATCCACACAGGGTTGTACAGAGACAGAGGACACTGAATCAAACAGCCTACCAGATGATACAAAGTAACTCATTGAAACAATTCAGCATTTCAGTTTTGTCATATTCAGCAACAGAGTCCTTCAAAACACATGACGGTAATTCATTAACATTACTGTTACCAGACATAGACTTAATAGCCTTCCAAAACTTTCTAGGGTCTGTAACGATTGTCGTCGGCAGAAGGAGAAGAGGACCGCGTGGTAAGTATTCATAATACTTTTAATAAATACGAATACTTGAACAAAACAACAACACAACAAATGAACAGTTCTGCAAGGTACAATACACACAAAACAACTACCCACAACCCATAGTGGGAAAACAGGCTGCATAAGTATGGTTCTCAATCAGAGACAACAATTGACAGCTGCCTCTGATTGGGAACCATACCAGGCCAAACACATAGAAATCTAACACACAGAACAAAACATAGAATGCCCACCCCAACTCACGCCCTGACCAAACTAAAATAGAGACATAAAAAAATTAACTAAGGTCAGGACATGACAAGTACCAATCAAGATCATTTCACTGTAAAGAAGTTTAGACATAAGGTGTGTCAAAGAAGAAAATGCATCATCGAGAATACAGGGGGGTCTATAACAGCCAATCACAGTTATAGAGAGTTATAGAGAGACCCTTTGAAACGTCAATATTCAAAGCAAGAAATTCCAAATGTTTACATATAGTTTCAGACTTTGCCACACTTACAGGGAATTGTAGTATTTACATATATAGCCACACCCCCACCTTTCTTAAAACGATCAGTGCGATCAACATTGTAACCACAAAAACAGACTTGCTGAGCCAGGTTTCAGAAAACACAATTACATCAGCATCAGTTGATTTAGCCCAAATCCTAACCCCATCAATTTTTGACAACAGGCTGCGTACATTTAAATGAAAAATACCAAAACCAGATCTTGATTTAAAATCAGAGGGGGTTTGGAGACATTGTATATCAGGGCCAGGGTTAGGTTGCACGTTACCTGATATCAACAAAAGAAGAATAACTAGGCACCTCGGTTTAATAACATTGTACAGCTTCTCTTTTTTAAGAGACCTACCGCAAGCGAATTCTACAAGTGAGTTTCCAGACAATACAAAACAGTCATTTAAAACCATTAGACCTTGGTAGTGACACAAATTTGTACTGTTCACATCATGCCACAAATTCATCGGCACTTGGACGAGTGGACCGAGTGAAAAAGAGCGAGTTCCTGCAGACAAAATGTCTAATGGACGGGAGAGCACATTGTCAGATGTCCTCACCCAGCAGCAATGTTCGTTTTCTCCAGAGTTCAGTAAAGTCAGTGCAAGGTGCAATATACACAAAATGGTAATTTTCTCTGACAAATGTAAAAAAAATAGAGACCAAAGAATGTAAGGGGAGGACAGCTGTATGTATGAGTCTGAATGTGAGTATTTGCGCGTGTGAGTAGATTGGGTGTTGAAGTCGTAGGTACAACTGTAAGCAATTCCGTTCTCAAATGTCTGTTTAATGTGAGAAACAACATGAAAAACACCTGTTAGACCATTACAATGCGGACTGTCATGCATTTTTACTATTACCAACAAGACAACGAAGTGATACGTGTCATGGAGACTTATAACGGAGACTTTCCAAACACCAAAAGTTCCCGCGCTGAGCGATACTGTTTACTACACTATTATGCATACAATCCAAATCATACGTTTATTGTCATTCATACTCTTATTTTTAACCGAATATCTTTGCAAAGGTGTTCCTTGTGTCAATTCAGAGCTTGGAAATATTGTAATAATGTGCTTAAGAGGATAACAGGATAACACAACAACCACATTTTCAATTGACAATCATTGCTTTAAATGGATGTGGTCGATAGATTTGTATAGGTGGAGCAGTGTGATGTTGTTCCCCTAGATTATGCACCAAATTGCACACGAGGACCAATTCAAATAGGCCAGGTCAAGAGGGGATGTTAATAATTTGATAATAATAATAATTCAGTGTATTTTTTTTATTGAATTACAGCTGCATAGCTAATGTTTTTCTTTGGTGTAAAAACACTTTTTCATATCAATATTGTACATACATGTGATTGTATATTTTGGTTTGGTCCATCGCAGGTTATTTGTATTTCCATACCCCCTTATTGTTCTCTTTTGCCTGACCTTCGGCTTGCAAGGTATGTTGTCCTTGGCTCCGAAATTGTTCAATATAAAACCGTGGTAATGTTACACAAGGTACTGTTATGCACCATAAATTTGTTACAATGTGGATAATATAAATTATCCTAATTAAAAGTACACAATGCAGAACGAACCACGCTACATAGGCATATATAAACAATGTATTTAACTTGTAAACCAAGGTTGGATTAGCTGGTCTAAACAACATGCACCCCGATAATTGCGTCATGAATCGGGATGGGCTCCTACATCCTCATATACACATTATGACATAATAAAGAGTTTAATCTTTCACGAAATAAAGACAAAGAAGCATACCCAATTATACAGGTTCTACACGTTCCATTTCTCCATGGCAATAGAATGTAAACATTCTATTTTGCGCCAAACATCCCTACAACTCAATTCTAAGTGCAGCATATTGGACGACTCCACAGTCATTGATCATTCGCGACTTTAAGTCATTCCTGTTATCTCTAGAGCATCCCGTATATCTATAGCGCTGCATTTCTTCCCCATCTTACCATGGATAGGGTTTGGTGCATTCCGGAGTTGACTTATGGCCCCACAAAGGTAATCTTTGGAGAAATTAATTTTAGCATACTGTAAATGCCTGTGCATAATGTGCATAACAGCGCATCATTATTTTCATGATCTTCAAAGGAATTCTGTAGATGCAGCCTTTATTTTCAGACTCTGCAGGCCTGCTGGGAGGAAACATATTACAATAAACAGGTAAGATTCATCCCAAAAAAACATAAACAACAGAAAGAGAGTTGTATTGCAAGACAGTTTAGAGAAGGTGGTCATAAGAGTTCTTAATAATCACTTGCAAATTGTGAGGCATGAGCAGTTGTGAAATGTTGCGAGAGGCCCTTCTGAAAGCACATGATATGGTATTTCGTGGCACGGTCTCACACCTTACCTCATCTTGCAGAAGAAGCTCATGGTCCACTATCTGCTGCTCCAGAGTCAAGGCCAGGTCCCTCCCCATGTCACCACGGAGCACATGAGCAACTGGCTGGTGTCTCAGGGCAAAAAATCTCTTAGGGAGAGGTGAGTACCACGTCAGCACTCACCTTCACTGCCATTCCCTGCCACCAGCAGCACTCCAGGAGATGTGGGTAAAATAAACAACAGAAAAATCAGAAGCCAGGAAAGTTGAATTGCTCTGTGTTTTATTTGAAGGGTGTGGAAGGAAACCCTGGAGGAAGGAAACGACCTCGCTCGGCTGGTAAGAGAATGAGAGTTAGAGACAAACTACAAGTTAGTGAGCTCTTTACTAGCCTTTCAACAACGAGTTAGCACAGCAGAATAGATCTGTTGTGAAATTACACCAATGGGACTTCCTGTTTCATACTGCAGGCCTGGGAAGTAAACACTTGCCTAAAAATGATGAACATAGAGCACGAGGCTTTCTGCAAGCTCCGCCGCTCCATGCACCGCACCCCGCCAGCTGACATGTGAGTTCCATGTACTGCCCTGCATATGACTTGATCCATTTATCTACACATCTGGAACTACGCAGAAACAGACTAAGACAGTGTTTTCTGTGAGCACATTGCACATCGTTTAGCTTTGTCTTCTCCTTTTTGTTGATTTCAGCGATCCTATAGTCCACAGCATCGTGGAGAAAGCTGTGAGAAGCATTCCGGGCGAGCAGTCCAATGAGCCCCGTAGCAACCTGCTCAGCCCATCTCAGGTGGTGGTGGAGGTGGTGCCCAGGCTCCTCCTGGCCCTGTGGCTTCAGCCAGAGGAAGGCCATTCAGAGCACCCAATCCTAATATGCGGGATGGCCGTGGGCATGGTGGCGGCCGTAGTGGAGAAGCTCTCCTGCATGTTAAAGGACCCTTCCCCTCACATCCCTTTCTCCCGGGCTGCTGCTTTTGACTCTGTGCGGTCGATCCTCGGGAGAATCAGTCAGTCCTTCTCCACAGATGACCTGCAGAGCCCTTTTTATATGAGCTCTGTCTGTGGCTTTGTGGCTGACGAGGTGCAGAGCTGCTTCCAGCCCCCTGCAGCCACCCTAACAGTCCCCCCTGTGCTCGCGGTGGCCGTTTCCACCACACTACCAGCTGGCATCCAAGCAGGTGAGTAGAAATGATAGAGAGCACTCTGACAGATGCCTGTTCTGATGACATCTTGGTGCCTTGTAGTAGTAGAGCTCATCAGGATTGTTGTTTTCACCCATAACACAGACCCGGCTTCTTCCCACCTGGAGGTTGAGGACCTCACCCCTAACACAGAGGCAGATCCGGGTTCTTCCCACCTGGAGGATGAGGACATCACCACTAACACAGAGGCAGATCCGGGTTCTTCCCACCTGGAGGTTCAAGACATCACCACTAACACAGAGGCAGATCCGGGTTCTTCCCACCTGAATGTTGTGGACATCACCCCTAATACAGAGGCAGATCCGGCTTCTTCCCACCTGAATGTGGTGGACATCACCCCTAATACAGAGGCAGAGCCCATCTCTTCCCTCTTGGAGGTTGTGGACGTCACACCTGAAGAAAGGACTCTCACGATGGCTGCCTTCGCCACTCTGCCAGCTGACATCCAAGCAGGTGAGTAACACTTAGAGAGCACTCTGACAGGTGTCGTTTGTCATGACATCTTAGCAGAACCTTTCAACTGGCCAGTGTTTAGAAGCTACGGTTTGCATTAGTTTACATTCTGATCCTCTTTTTTCCCTTTCCAGAGGATGTTGCTGTGGTCATCCCGGATGTCACCCCACACGTCACCAAGGATGTGACACTGGATGTTCCATGCAGAGCTAGAAAAGGGGCAGTCCGGCGATTATTTTGCAGACTTTGGAGGGCAGTGTGCTGCTGCGCCTGCCACAAGGAAGAGGACGAACAATATTAATTATTCATCACACCTGCAGAAAAGGGATTGAACCATAGAGCATTAAATTATTCACATTATAATTGAACTCAATTCTGCTTTTCTTCTGTTTACTACTTAATTTCAGAACTTTTCTATAAACTTTCACTTTGCAAGTGTGGAGTAGGTTGTGTAAATAAGTGGGACACATCCCAATTTTGATGCTTTGAATAATTTACTTTGTACATTTAAAAAAAAACATGTCTTATTTGACAACAAAAAACGGAGGGACCAAATATTTGAATCATCATAGAAAAGGAAAAAGTCCAACTCTTGCTCACTATAGAAAATGCATTGTTTTATTCAAGCAAGGTTAAAAGATTAACGTTTCGGCCTAGTCTTTGACGATATGCAAGTTCTATCTGCCCAGGAAAAGGGTGACCCAGACTAACCCTGGTTCTTGAGGGTTGAAAACAGTGAAAAATGATCATTAAGTAAATGGGACTTTTCAATTCTTGAATAAAAATCTTTAATGAACATGAATTTAAATACAATTGACTTGAGGATTTAGAGCAGGCAAGCTGACTGGCTAGCCCTGAAAGCCCTCTGCCTCTACCTCTGTGTGGTTCATCTCAACCAAGAGCTTGTGTGGGTTGTCTTTCTCTCTGTGGGTGTGAATCACTATGAGCTCTCCCTCTGCCTGCCATTTGGCTGATCAGAAGCCTACTGCTCTTTCTTACTCACATGAACAGGAGGAATGGCCTCTGGGGTAACCTCCTCCTCTATCTAATGCCTCTTCCACCTCCTCTTTCTGACTGTGTTCGACTGAGGTCACTCGTTCTCTCTCCCTGGGTGTTGGATAGTTCCTCCTCCTCTGTGTCTTTGTGATGGTGGAGGGAGTTATCCTGTTCCGGCTCCCTCTAAGGGTGTGCACCGTAATCTCTTTCGGTGTGTTGAGGGGTTCAGTGGTTTTGGAGGGAGTCTGAAGTTCGATCTCTAGTTCTGACCCCTCCTGTCTCAGCCTCCAGTATTTATGCTGCAGTAGTTTATGTGTCGGGGGGCTGGGGCCTTTCTAGGGAGTTTTTCCTAGCCACCGTGCTTCTACACCTGCATTGCTTGCTGTTTGGGGTTTTAGGCTGGGTTTCTGTACAGCACTTTGAGATATCAGCTGATGTACGAAGGGCTATATAAATACATTTGATTTGATTTTGATTTGATTTGAGTGTGGGGTCTGTCAAATCAAATCAAATGTATTTTTATCCGCTGATATCTCAAAGTGCTGTACAGAAACCCAGCCTACAACCCCAAACAGCAAGCAATGCTAGGAAAAACTCCCTAGAAAGCCAAAACCTAGGAAGAAACCTAGAGAGGAGCCATGCTATGATCGCTGGTAATGATGATGTTTAAATAATTGTTGCTGAACTATCATTGACACAGGCACAGTGACAAAACAGCCAGGAATCCAGGCTCAGTAACAACCATACTGAATATTCCCACAAGAGGGAGCCCCGGCACAAGCCCATGTGTGTTTTGGTCTAGCTCTCCCTCATATTCCACTGATCAAAACTTTTGTTTTTATCAACCCACCAACCAACCAATCAGATGTCATATTTACCCGTTGTAGGACACGGTCAGACCAGCCACCTGAACGTTGTCACACTTAGTGCCAGACTGCAGAGGGAGGAGGAGGTAGGCCATGAAGGAGGTGACGAAAGACAGCTGGGCTCCAGACACAAAGCCAAGCTTATACCTCTTCATCAGTAGACCTCCCAGGAATATCCCCACTGCACCCACAGGCAGGTTCAACTCACCTGGAAAAGTTATACTCACACGTCTTTAGTGCTACCAGTGTGCTGGAGTTTCATTTCCACTCATGTTCAACAAACCTACAGGGGATGAGAGAGAACAAAAAAAGTGTATTTAATGCCATTCAACATCAGTGCTGACAGGAGGGAACATTTCAGTTGGAGCATGTCCAGGTTTCTATGGCTTCGTTGAGACAGGCAGCCCAATTCAGTCATTGTTTTGAGTAATTGTTGTAACTTTAATGTGTTCATGTTTAAGTTAATTCATTGAGCTGTAATTAAAGATATTTCTTTACAGTTATTTACATATGTAATTGTATTGGTTAGTATTGAATTACGCTTTTGACTGCAAGTTCCAGAATGCCTTGCGACAGGAATGAGAGCGAGAACGCGCCAGTTATGTGCAGGTGCAAAGTGATTAAGCTGACCTTTCCGCTAGCATCTTACCTGCATTGCTCTGTAGAATCTAAAATTCTTAAATGTAACGTGAACAAGTAATATTACTAAAAGAAGCGTACATATCAACCCCGACGTCCCGAGTCATTACTTTGAAGACAGTTATTCTAAAAGTAATTGCTCTTTTGACCAATCAGATATGCTCTGAAAAAGATCTGACGCGAAAATATCTAACGTGATAATTTCCCATCATTATTGAACAGGCTAATGGGTCTCCAGTTGTCTATATAAAGAGTATCCTTATTAAGTTTGGGAATCAAAGTAATTACACCTTGTTTTAAGGATGCCAGGAACTCCCCATTTTCTATTGATTCTTGAAACATAGCAAGAATGAAAGGAATCAATTTATCATTGAATGCTTTATAAAACCTGCTTTTAAACCATCATTTCCAGGGGACCTATTGTCCTTAAGGCTTTTAATACAGTATTTTATCTCAATTTCAGATAACTCATCATCACAAAAATCCCTGAAATCATTATCTATCTTAGCAATGTTTGCAACACGTCATGCTCTTATCAACTGAGCTACGAAGGAGCACGTCGACGTCACTAGAATGATGACAAGCAATTTTAAGGGATTCTAAAGGGAATCAGAATTCCAAACTAATTTCTATGGCAACACAGTTGTCAATTTTGTAAACAATCATTTTCGAACGTGTGTTGCCAAGAGACATCTAACCGACGTTCTATGGAACGTTTTCTGTGCGAAAACAACAACTTTGCTGCTGACAACAAACTTGTTTGATTTTTGAGACCTGAGAACAATCGACTGGAAAATGCCTGGGTGCTTTTCAAGACTGGCGGAGAGAGTGCGTGGACGTCGGCGGCCTACTGCGTCGACAGGTTGTTCAAATTCATTTGTGGCTTGTTTTTCTTGTCTTTTTCTGTTTTGCAGGGTTCGTGATCGTCGACAGGTGGACAGCGACAGCGACTTCGAAGAGGGTATGTGGAGTTTACAACTCTTCTTTGACTACATTTAACAATGCCATTATAATTTGCGAAATGTTGTGTATTTCTATCATTCAGACATGGCAAAAATGCTTGTGCTCGAGATGTTGTAGCTTGCTAGCTAACATGAACTTTAGTAACTGTTGCTAAGCAATCAACTTTTGCTACCTAGCTAGCTAACATTAGCAATATTGCTATTTTTTTTATGTCCTAACAATAGTTTATTTTATATTCCAATGTTCCTCATTTTAGAAACAACTGTCCTGGATGAGGTCCAGTTGGATGTGCCATTGGATGATGTGCCAGATGTTCCACAGCTGCCAGTCCTCCTTGATGTCCAGAATGCTGCTATCATCCTTGAGGATGTGCCAGATGTGCAGACTATCCTTGAGGTACAATTTTCTGAAAGTTTGGGGTTTTATGTTTGAAAAATATCCCAGATATTCAAGTTGTGTCTCTTTAACATGAAACAAATCTCTTGTCTGCTTTCTGCTTTAGGAGGCCACTGGCATTTGGCAGTTGATTCCGATTAGGTTCAGCCCCCAGTACTGTGGGCCTGTTGTGATCAGGGTAAGAGACCCCCCCCCCCCCCCACACACACACAGTCACCACTTCACTGTTACAATGTTTACTGTTTCCAACATGAATGTATTGTAATGTGCAGAACAATGCCGGTCCGGTGGTTAAAGCTTGGAGAACTTTCCAGTTCATCAGCCCCATCATCACCTACATGTGTGGGGGATCCCAGGTATGTGTCTTTGTAACAACCTAATCATAATCTATATTGTCAGTCATTTGATCTTGATGGAAATGTGTCACAGCAATTGCCGAAGTGGTTTTGTTGATGTTGTCTTGTTGTTTATCTCAACAGCAGGTGGTGGTGAGGATGCACCACGTGAGTAGGGTGAGAGGCCTGGAGACTCAACTGGTGTGGGCCATCTCCAAGGAGACAGCCAGGCTTAGTCCAGAGGGCATCCCCTACTGTGCCACCAAAGTGCAGTCCATCACTTGGATCCAGGTAAGACGTAAATACTACTGAAACAGTAGTAGATTAGGCTTTTCTTCACTTATTCCATTTGGCCTTAATATGTATTCTCTCTTTGTCAGCGTGTGGCTGGCAGGGTGACCCACTATGCGTCTCACCTCCGCCACGAGACGTCTGTGGACGTGACGCTTGGCTGCTACCAGGTAAATAAACGATTTCCTATGTATATAGACTAGACATTACTGGGCATTTTTGCATTCGATTTGGTGTGTTTTCTAATAACGTGTGTGTGTGTGGTAAACCGGTGTGCTGTGTGTGTTTTGAGCAGCAGACTGATGTCTCAGTGGTGTACGCCACTCTCCACATGGGGCTGGACGGGCTTCTATCCTCTTCAGCGTGGTCGGAGGCTGCCTCCTTCTCTACTCCCACCACTCAGCAGTTCACTGACCCAGAGCCTGAGGGCCACAACTGCTATGAGGTCAGACGTTACACACACATACTATTGACTAGGAGCATTAAGATCCTTCCATTGACCGATTGTTTGTTATGTCATTGCACTGGTCACTGATTTTGAATGCTTGTTTTGTTGTCGTAGGGCTGGGAGGAGGACCTGCTGCCTGAGGAGAGGGAGGTTCCTCTGCTAAAGTGAGTTCCTCTAAATGTCTGTGTAGTCTGAGCTTGTCAAATGCTGAAGGATAGTGGTCATAATGCTGTTATCCCCCATTGACTCTAATGATTGACATGCTTCATTCCCTCCCTTTCACAGCCTCTACCTTACCACCAAGAGAGTGGAGGACATCGCCCTGAGGCTCGTCTCCTTGCGCCAGGCCTTCACTGTGCGTGGACCCACTGTTCTTTTTGTCTCTGTGACTTCTTGTTCTGTCTCCAAGAGGAAGATGTCTCACCCTAACTCTTCCCTCTTCCCTAGACCCTGCTTGGTTCCACCCTGAGCAAGAACCATCTGTTTGTGGCGGGAAAGGTCCTCCTGGGCGGCCTTGTTCAGGCCAACCACATGGTAACTCACTAACTCATTCTCTTTCAAGGGAAAGAGAGCGTCCCTGAGGGGAAATGTGTTCTGTTCACTAAGATGCTCTTTTCTTTGTCATAGGACGAGGCCAAATTCATCCGTACCTATAATGACTTTGTGGACTACCTGAGTGACCCCTCCAAGCGGAATGACATTGAGAGGGAGCTGGCTGAGGCAAAGGTGAGTTCATTAACTCTTTCAAGTCTCACTGAGTTCTTCCACATGCATGTCTTTTATACATCACAGTAGCTGATATTTATGAAATCATTCCTATTTTCTCCAAACGTGTTTTCTTGTCCTAGATACATCATGTGAACATGATAGATGTCCTCTTTGAGCTGGTGCTGTTTGGGTTGATGACAGCTCAGAAGTCCCTGATGGTGGTAAGTAGC
Source organism: Oncorhynchus kisutch (assembly GCF_002021735.2). NCBI lineage: Eukaryota > Metazoa > Chordata > Actinopteri > Salmoniformes > Salmonidae > Oncorhynchus > Oncorhynchus kisutch. The sequence continues at coordinate 31,815 of NW_022262849.1, forward strand.
ATCTCACTGAAACATGTTTTGATATCGCTCTATTAGCAGTTTCACTTAAATTCCTCATCTCTTCTCTCCTCTTTTCTCCTCCTTTGTTTCCTTTAGCACCCTGGTGGGTTCGTGGAGCGTCTGTACGCTCTCCTGTACTCCTTCCTGCCCACTGCTGCCAACATGGAGCCAGAGGCTGACAGATACCTGCTGCTGCTCAATGTAAGAGTCAAGAGGTTACTTCCTGTTTACTTCCATATTCTTAGTGTACTTCCTTTTGACTTCCTTATTCATGGTTAACCAGGTTTCAATGCCATTTTAGGGGGAGTATTTCTAATTGTCTCTCTCCTCTTGATAAGCTAGTAACTCAGAGCCATTTTCTATGTGTTGTGTGGTGTTCTCTTCAGGGCGGACTGATGGCTCTGCTAGATGACATGTTTGGCCAGCAGCTGGCCTGGTATTTTAACTCCGAGTCTCTGGTCACTGAGCTCTCCAGCCTCCTGGAGTACCACTTGGAGAACCTCATGGCCAGCATGTAGTCCTACTGCAGGGACCATACTCCTTTCTCCTTCTCTCTCTCTTTTGAAGGAATTGAGGACTTGAAGTGCTTTGTTGAACTCTGATTAGTTAACACCCATGAATTTAATGTATTCTCTTGTTTTCTCTCCCCACAGGATTCTTGTGACACTTTGCCTCCCAACAGGGCTGTAGACACCAATGCACTACATTACTTTGCACTGAATTTGACATTTTTAAAATAAAATAAGTTGTAGTTCAAAAACATTTTTGTTTCTGTCTTTTCATCTATTTGATTTTATGACCATTTCCTCTTCCTGGAGGTATAATGCATATATTAGAATATTACATGAACAATTATACTTTATCTGCATATGGAAATAAAAAACTATGTTTAGATGATTTACAGATACTACAGGCCCACACTTATATGGTTTTGTACAGTGGTTTGTGATATTGGGGCGGCAGGGTAGCCTAGTGGTTAGAGTGTTGGACTAGTAACCCGGAAGGTTGCATGTTCAAACCCCCAAGCTGACAAGGTACACATCTGTAGTTCTGCCCCTGAACAGGCAGTTAACCCACTGTTCCTTGGCCATCATTGAAAATAAGAATTTATTCTTAACTGACTTGACTAGTTAAATAAGAAAATACTGTACTATTTAAAAACATGTAGGATGACATACACTGAGTCCACTATAGACTAGGAACATCTTCCTAATATTGAGTTGCACACTCTTTTCCCCTCAGAACAGCCTCATTTCCTCTGGGCATGGACTCGACAAGCTGCCCTAAGCGTTCCACAAGGATGCTGGCCCATGTTGTGTCAAGTTGGCTGGACGTCCTTTGGGTGGTGGACCATTCTTGATACACATGGGAAACTGTTGAGCATGAAAAAAAACAGCAGTGTTGCAGTTCTTGACACACTTAACCCGGTGCGCCTGGCACCCTACTACCATACCCCGTTCAAAGACAGTTAAATATTTTCTCTTGCTGAATCACCCTCTGAATGACACACACAATCCATGTCTCAATTCTCTCAAGGTTTTAAAATCTTTCTTTAACTCCCCTTCATCCACACTGATTGAAGTAGATTCAACAAGTGACATCAATAAGGGGTCATAGCTTTAACTTGGTCAGTCTATGTCATGGAAAGAGCAGGTGTCCTCAATGTTTTGTATTATCAGTGTGTGTAGTAACCTGGTACAGTATAAAGTATACCACTAGAGGGGATTGCTTCAGTCTTGAATGTTACTTCTCACTATCCCTACATTAAAAGTCTGCCATTGTAGACTTCGGTATCTTAGTTTTTTATATTTGCCATTAATGTCTGAACCATTTCCCGTCTTTCCCACTGAAACCGTAATGTTAGCGTTCATGTGAGAGAGGGTGTAGTAGTGCATACTGACCACTAGTTGGATCATAGTGTGGGTGGTGGAGTTTATGCAGGAACACAGAGGGTAGAGGCATTCTCCATCACAGTAGAAGGCAGAGTAACCCGTAGGAGCCAATACCCAGTCCTAATGGAGAGAAATACCATAGAAATCGAATGACAAGATTAGATGAATGACTAGAACAGGCTCTTTCTATGAGAAATACATGATAAAGAATGCAAAGAACATACTCTACAATGCACATTCTACACAAATGCCTTGCTTCCCTAGAATACTAACTGTCTGTTACAGAAAATAAGGTGGTACAATGTTAGCTCATAATTATCTATTCAGTACAATGAGCAGTTAAGAGAGATGGAATCTCACCTTCTAGCCTTGTTCACTGAATCTCACAGATAATTCATGTCTCCTACAAGCCTGACGCCCACTGATGATATGGCTGTGATCTGAAAGGGACCAAAAAATATGTTATGAACCAGGAAAGACTAATGTACACTTTGGATGCATTGGGTTTGAAATGAAATGTAAACGTAACTTAAGTCATTTTGTAATTTGGATGAACTATCCCTTTAAACTGTGTATAAAACAAGTTGAACTACAAGATGAAAAACCAGTGTTGTCCCCTGACCTTGTATGTATACTGGGCAAGGGCAGATCGTATTTGGGCTTCTTATGGGGTTTGGGTTTCAGGGCGACAGGGGGACTGGTTGGCCCTGAAGAAGTTGGTTAGATGAGTACTTGAAGGCTTATATCTATATTTTGGAATATTGGATTTTCATTTCGGGAGGCTTTCATCATGGAAAAGGGACCAGAGCACTTTTTTTGTTAGTTAACCTAAACGAATCACGACCCTCTATAGAATAACAACAGTGACAACAGTTGACTGCTATTTAAGTAATAATTTGACTGTCAAATCCATGTATTGGTGTGTGGCCATTGACTTTTATGGAGAGGCCGCCCCACATTTTCTGTGCCATTTCCTGGGCATTTCATTAACTCCACGTTCTAAGTTCTGCTCATCCCAGTACTTGGAAAAATCAATAGTACAAGACCTAAGATATTATCTTTTAGGAGGTGCGTAATGGGCTGCAGGGAAGTCAGGCGTAGGAGAGCAGAACTGGGTTATAACGGGAGCAGTTTAATGAGGAGAAAACCAACAGCACCCAGAACAACAAAATATGGGTTGAAATAACCCATCGCAAACCAGTCTGAAGTGCACATACACTTTACAACAAACAATTCCACACAGAGACATGGGGGGAACAAAGGGTTATATACACGTCAAGCAATGAGGAAATGTAAACCAGGTGTGTGGGAAAACAAGACAAAACAAATGGAAAATGAAAGGTGGATCGGCGATTGCTAGAAGACCGGTGAAGTCTACCGCCGAACGATGCCTGAACAAGGAGACGAACCGACTTCGGGGGAAGTCGTGACAGTACCCCCCCCTCCCCTTGACGCGGGGCTCCAGCAGCGCACCGACACCGACCTCGGGGATCACCCAGAGGGCGAGGTGCAGGGCGATCTGAACGGAGACGGTGGAAATCCCGCAGAATTGAATTGTCCAACACGTCCTCCACCAGAACCCAGCATGCCTCCTATGGACCGTGTCCCTCCCACTCCACAAGTTACTGAAGGCTCCTCGCCCGATGCCTCGAATCCTCGATGTCCAGAGGGGGCAGAGGAACCTCCCGCACCTCAGACTCCTGGAGCGGACCAGCCACCACCAGCCAGCCAACCATTGTATTTGTTGCCTACTCACAAAGTATTACCACAAGTACAGTGTAGGATCGGAGGTACTGGGGGATGGAATGGACGGACCCCGATACGGACGTCCGCGGGTGGCCCACATAGACTACACCGGTAATGGTCGATCAGGGCCCTCTCATTCCATCCCACGCTGGCAGCCAGGGTCCTGAAGTCCAGGTGACGGAGGGGTGGACAGTGGTGTGGGTTGTGGTGTTGGTTGGGGTGAAGTTGATGGAGGTGTGGGAAAACCCCCTCTCTCCCATCGTTTCATGGTGAGCAGCACGCGATCCATGGCTGTGCCAAGATGTTGGAGCATAGTCGCGTGCTGCTGGACGCGTTCCTCTACTGGTACAGGAGGACTGGGTGCACCTGCTGATTCCATATTTTTGGTGCGTGATTCTGTCAAGTGTCCGTGTGCAGAGGTGAGCACGGAGTCAGGCGCAGGACACAGAACTGAGTAAAATAACGTAGTTTACTCGAAAAATAAACAATCATAAATTCCACGCAGGGAAAAACACACAATGACACAGAAGACTAACACTCAACAAGGAACAATCACGCACAAAACATCATGGGAACCAGAGGGTTAAATAGGGAAATAATTATAACGTAATGGGAACCAGGTGTGTACAATCAAGACAAAACAAATGGAAAAAGAAGCGTAGATCGGTGGTAGCTAAAAAGCCGGTGACAATGACCGCCGAACGCCGCCGGAACAAGGAGAGGCACCAACTTCGGCGGAAGTCGTGACACAACTAAACACCCTGGATTCTTTACACAAACATTGAAAGGCTACAATCGCAAATTTGGACTCATCAAACCAAAGTACAGATTTCCACCAGTCTAAGGTCCATTGCTCGTGTTTCTTGGCCCAAGCAAGTCTCTTCTTATTTTTGGTGTCCGTCCTTTAGTTGTGGTTTCAATGGAGCAATTCGACTATGAAGGCCTGATTCACACATTCTCCTCTGAACAGTGCATGTTGAGTTGTGTGTTTCTTGAACTCTGTGAAGCATTTATTTGGGCTCCAATCTGAGGTGCAGTTAACTCTACTAAACGTATCCTCTGGAGCAGAGGTTACTCTGGGGTCTTCCTCATGAGAGCCAGATTCATCATAACGCTTCATGGTTTTTGCGACTGCACGAGAAGAATCTTTCAAAGTTCTTGAAATGTTCCTTATTGCCTGAACTTCATGTCTTAGGTAACGATGGACTGTTGTTTCTCTTTGCTTATTTGAGACTTGGTCTTTTACCAAATAGGGATATCTTCTGTAAACCATCCCTTCCTTGTCTCAACACAACCTATTGGCTCAAACGCTTTAAGAAGGAAAGAAATTCCACAAATGAACTTTTAAGAAGGTACACCTGTTAATTGAAATGCATTCCAGGTGACTAGCTCATGAACAGGTTTGAGAGAATGCCAAGAGTGTGCAAAGTGGTCAAGGAGAAGGATGGCTACTTTTTTGCTTACTACATGATTCCAATTGTGCTATTTCATAGTTTTGATGTCTTCACTATTATTCTAAAATGTAAAAAATTGTAAAAAGAAAGAAAAAACCTTAAATGAGTAGGTGTGTCCAGACTTTTCTGATTTAAACAAAGCAATCTGATCATGCTCCAGTAAAATACACGCTACAGGGAATGCAAAAAAATGGCTTCTGCAAAGCACATATACATTGTCCAATCAACATCCACACATTGATTTCATTCTTCGGGTCTTTATTTAAACACAAACACATTTGGAATAAAATGCTCTTTCAGTGTTTTGTTGCAGGTTGTGCAATGTTCAAAAGTGTGTGAGAAATTAGCATCAATAATGTGTGTTTGTGTGTGGGGTCAAGTTTGGACGGTCGTACATATGCAAATAGCCTTGTTTGTATATTTCAGGACCATGGACAGCAGCGACATAGCGATATCTGTCATCCAGCACTACATGACAGTAGACAGCGGCCATCTCATGTGAAGTTGGCACTGGGGAAATCCCATGTAATGAGAAACGAGGCCAAGGAGGAAAAAAGACTGAAGGAGAAGACTCCCACAGGAACTCTATGCTAAACTGTTCTGCCACATTCATTTCAAATGTTACATCTTTAGATTTGTAAATAATAGGGAATACATTTGCAAATAATTGAAACTGACTACTCAAACTACACTGTACAGCTTTAGCGTGTCTGTGCATTATTTATACACAAAAGCCCTTTTACCAAATTCAGTTCGGACATATGGAACAGTTAGCAGGATAAAGTCCAGCGAACGAAGAGAGTACCCACCACATTTCTGAACAATAAAAACTGGCTTTGTAAATAAAAGTATACCAGTGACTGAGCCTACGAGTTACTAGAGAAGGCCAGCCAACCCTGGTATACAAAGTGCAGTGGTGCGTAAGGGTTTTGCAGTTTAAAATAAATCTCAAAGTGCCATGGTAAAGGGTGTCAATTGATCTCAAACACTGAGCGGAAGCATTCATATATAAAATTTCCCCATAGTCTAGTAAAGGCATAAATGTAGATGATACTAGCCTCCTTCTGGCTTCAAAAGAAAAACAGGCCTTATTCCTAAAATAAAATCCCAATTTCAGCTATTTCAACTATTTAACAGACATAAGCCCATCAAATTGAGTGCACTGAGTTCTATCAGACAGATAGTTAGCAAACCATGCAACTGCATGCTCTGAAAGACCTACACTCGACAATCCCTGCCTTAGTATAGCATGATCAACTGTATCAAAAGCCTTACAGAAATCAATAAAAAGTGAGACACAGTGCTGTTTTTTGTCAAGGGCTTCAGTGATATCATTTACAACCTTCATGGCTGCTGTAATTGTGCTATGCTTCTTCCTGAAGCCCGATTGGTACATTAATAAAATAGATTTAGTAAATAAAAACTCATTTAGCTGTTCACTCACAAGGGTTTCAAGTATTTTCACCAGGGGTGACAGCTTTGAGATTGGCCTATAATTATTTAAAAGAGTTGGATCTCCCCCTTTTAAAAGCGGTAGGACAAATGCTGATTTCCAGATCTTTGGAATTTCATTACATTCCAGGGTTAGATTGAACAGATATGTAAGTGGTTCAGCTATGAAATCAGCTGCCAAATTTAAAAAGCAGGGATCCAAAAGATCAGGACCTGCAGGCTTTCTCTGATCTAAGGATTTCTGGGGTTTATGTACCACCTGCACTGAGAATGGCAAAAAGCTCAAAGTTTGACCAGCTCTCACTGGTTCATCCACACAGGGTTGTACAGAGACAGAGGACACTGAATCAAACAGCCTACCAGATGATACAAAGTAACTCATTGAAACAATTCAGCATTTCAGTTTTGTCATATTCAGCAACAGAGTCCTTCAAAACACATGACGGTAATTCATTAACATTACTGTTACCAGACATAGACTTAATAGCCTTCCAAAACATTCTAGGGTCTGTAACGATTGTCGTCGGCAGAAGGAGAAGAGGACCAAGGTGCAGCGTGGTAAGTATTCATAATACTTATAATAAATACGAATACTTGAACAAAACAACAACACAACAAACGAACAGTTCTGCAAGGTGCAATACACACAAAACAACTACCCACAACCCATAGTGGGAAAACAGGCTGCATAAGTATGGTTCTCAATCAGAGACAACGATTGACAGCTGCCTCTGATTGGGAACCATACCAGGCCAAACACATAGAAATCTAACACACAGAACAAAACATAGAATGCCCACCCCAACTCACGCCCTGATCAAACTAAAATAGAGACATTAAAAAATGAACTAAGGTCAGGACATGACAAGTACCAATCAAGATCATTTCACTGTAAAGAAGTTTAGACATAAGGTGTGTCAAAGAAGAAAATGCATCATCGAGAATACAGGGGGGTCTATAACAGCCAATCACAGTTATAGAGAGTTATAGAGAGACCCTTTGAAACGTCAATATTCAAAGCAAGAAATTCCAACTGTTTACATATAGTTTCAGACTTTGCCACACTTACAGGGAATTTTTGTATTTACATATATAGCCACACTCCCACCTTTCTTAAAACGATCAGTGCGATAAACATTGTAACCACAAAAACAGACTTGCTGAGCCAGGTTTCAGAAAACACAATTACATCGGCATCAGTTGATTTAGCCCAAATCCTAACCCCATAAATTTTTGACAACAGGCTGCGTACATTTAAATGAAAAATACCAAAACCAGATCTTGATTTAAAATCAGAGGGGGTTTGGAGACATTGTATATCAGGGCCAGGGTTAGGTTGCACGTTACCTGATATCAACAAAAGAAGAATAACTAGGCACCTCGGTTTAATAACATTGTACGGCTTCTCTTTTTTAAGAGACCTACCGCAAGCGAGTAGTGAGTTTCCAGACAATATTAAACAGTCATTTAAAACCATTAGACCTTGGTAGTGCAAAAAATTTGTACTGTTCACATCATGCCACAAATACATCGGCACTTGGACGAGTGGACCGAGTGAAAAAGAGCGAGTTCCTGCAGACAAAATGTCTAATGGACGGGAGAGCACATTGTCAGATGTCCTCACCCAGCAGCAATGTTCGTTTTCTCCAGAGTTCAGTAAAGTCAGTGCAAGGTGCAATATACACAAAATGGTCATTTTCTCTGACAAATGTTAAAAAAATAGAGACGAAAGAATGTAAGGGGAGGACAGCTGTATGTATGAGTCTGAATGTGAGTATTTGCGCGTGTGAGTAGATTGGGTGTTGAGGTCGTAGGTAAACTGTAAGTAATTCCGATCTCAAATGTCTGTTTAATGTGAGAAACAACATGAAAAACACCTGTTAGACCATTACAATGCGGACTGTCATGCATTTTTACTATTACCAACAAGACAACGAAGTGATACGTGTCATGGAGACTTATAACGGATACTTTCCAAACACCAAAAGTTCCTGCGCTGAGCGATACTGTTTACTACACTATTATGCATACAATCCAAATCATACGTTTATTGTCATTCATCCTCTTATTTTTAACTGAATATCTTTGCAAAGGTGTTCCTTGTGTCAATTCAGAGCTTGGAAATATTGTAATAATGTGCTTAAGAGGATAACAGGATAACACAACAACCACATTTTCAATTGACAATCATTGCTTTAAATGGATGTGGTCGATAGATTTGTATAGCTGGAGCAGTGTGATGTTGTTCTCCTAGATTATGCACCAAATTGCACACAAGGACCAATTCAAATAGGCCAGGTCAAGAGGGGATGTTAATAATTTGATAATAATAATAATTCAGTGTATTTTTTTTATTGAATTACAGCTGCATATCTAATGATTTTCTTTGGTGTAAAAACACTTTTTCATATCAATATTGTACATACATGTGATATTTTGGTTTGGTCCATCGCAGGTTATCTGTATTTCCATACCCCCTTATTGTTCTCTTTTGCCTGACCTTCGGCTTGCAAGGTATGTTGTCCTTGGCTCCGAAATTGTTCAATATAAAACCGTGGTAATGTTACACAAGGTACTGTTATGCACCACAAATTTGTTACAATGTGGATAATATAAATTATCCTAATTAAAAGTACACAATGCAGAACGAACCACGCTACATAGGTATATATAAACAATGTATTTAACTTGTAAACCAAGGTTGGATTATCTGGTCTAAACAACATGCACCCCGATTATCGCGTCATGAATCGGGATGGGCTCCTACATCCTCATATACACATTATGACATAATAAAGAGTTTAATCTTTCACGAAATAAAGACAAAGAAGCATACCCAATTATACAGGTTCTACACATTCCATTTCTCCATGGCAATAGAATGTAAACATTCTATTTTGTGCCAAACATCCCTACAACTCAATTCTAAGTGCAGCATATTGGACGAATCCAGTCATTGATCATTCGCGACTTTAAGTCATTCCTGTTATCTCTAGAGCATCCCGTATATCTATAGCACTGCATTTCTTCCCCATCTTACCATGGATAGGGTTTGGTGCATTCCGGAGTTCACTTATGGTCCCACAAAGGTAATCTTTGGAGAAATTAATTTTAGCATACTGTAAATGCCTGTGCATAATGTGCATAACAAAGCATCATTATCTTCAAAGGAATTCTGTAGAAGCAGCCTTTATTTTCAGACTCTGCAGGCCTGCTGGGAGGAAACATATTACAATAAACAGGTAAGATTCATCCCACAAAAACATAAACAACAGAAAGAGAGTTGTATTTCAAGACAGTTTAGAGAAGGTGGTCATAAGAGTTCTTAATAATCACTTGCAAATTGTGAGGCATGAGCAGTTGTGAAATGTTGCGAGAGGCCCTTCTGAAAGCACATGATATGGTATTTCGTGGCACGGTCTCACACCTTACCTCATCTTGCAGAAGAAGCTCATGGTCCACTATCTGCTGCTCCAGAGTCAAGGCCAGGTCCCTCCCCATGTCACCATGGAGCACATGAACAACTGGCTGGTGTCTCAGGGCAAAAAATCTCTTAGGGAGAGGTGAGTACCACGTCAGCACTCACCTTCACTGCCATTCCCTGCCACCAGCAGCACTCCAGGAGATGTGGGTAAAATAAACAACAGAAAAATCAGAAGCCAGGAAAGTTGAATTGCTCTGTGTTTTATTTGAAGGGTGTGGAAGGAAACCCTGGAGGAAGGAAACGACCTCGCTCGGCTGGTAAGAGAATGAGAGTTAGAGACAAACTACAAGTTAGTGAGCTCTTTACTAGCCTTTCAACAACGAGTTAGCACAGCAGAATAGATCTGTTGTGAAATTACACCAATGGGACTTCCTGTTTCATACTGCAGGCCTGGGAAGTAAACACTTGCCTAAAAATGATGAACATAGAGCACGAGGCTTTCTGCAAGCTCCGCCGCTCCATGCACCCCACCTCGCCAGCTGACATGTGAGTTCCATGTACTGCCCTGCATATGACTTGATCCATTTATCTACACATCTGGAACTACGCAAAAACAGACTAAGACAGTGTTCTCTGTGAGCACATTGCACATCGTTTAGCGTTGTCTTCTCCTTTTTGTTGATTTCAGCGATCCTAAGGTCCACAGCATCGTGGAGAAAGCTGTGAGAAGCATTCCGGGCGAGCAGTCCAATGAGCCCCGTAGCAACCTGCTCAGCCCATCTCAGGTGGTGGTGGAGGTGGTGCCCAGGCTCCTCCTGGCCCTGTGGCTTCAGCCAGAGGAAGGCCATTCAGAGCACCCAATACTAATAAGCAGGATGGCCGTGGGCATGGTGGCGGCCGTAGTGGAGAAGCTCTCCTGCATGTTAAAGGACCCTTCCCCTCACATCCCTTTCTCCCGGGCTGCTGCTTTTGACTCTGTGCGGTCGATCCTCGGGAGAATCAGTCAGTCCATCTCCACAGATGACCTGCAGAGCCCTTTTTATATGAGCTCTGTCTGTGGCTTTGTGGCTGACGAGGTGCAGAGCTGCTTCCAGCCCCCTGCAGCCACCCTAACAGTCCCCCCTGTGCTCGCGGTGGCCGTTTCCACCACACTACCAGCTGGCATCCAAGCAGGTGAGTAGAAATGATAGAGAGCACTCTGACAGATGCCTGTCCTGATGACATCTTGGTGCCTTGTAGTAGTAGAGCTCATCAGGATTGTTGTTTTCACCCATAACACAGACCCGGCTTCTTCCCACCTGGAGGTTGAGGACATCACCCCTAAGACAGAGGCAGATCCGGGTTCTTCCAACCTGGAGGTTCAAGACATCACCACTAACACAGAGGCAGATCCGGCTTCTTCCCACCTGAATGTGGTGGACATCACCCCTAATACAGAGGCAGAGCCCATCTCTTCCCTCTTGGAGGTTGTGGACGTCACACCTGAAGAAAGGACTCTCACGATGGCTGCCTTCGCCACTCTGCCAGCTGACATCCAAGCAGGTGAGTAACACTTAGAGAGCACTCTGACAGGTGTCGTTTGTCATGACATCTTAGTAGAACCTTTCAACTGGCCACTGTTAAGAAGCTACGGTTTGCATTAGTTTACATTCTGATCCTCTTTTTTCCCTTTCCAGAGGATGTTGCTGTGGTCATCCCGGATGTCACCCCACACGTCGCCAAGGATGTGACACTGGATGTTCCATGCAGAGCTAGAAAAGGGGCAGTCCGGCGATTATTTTGCAGACTTTGGAGGGCAGTGTGCTGCTGCGCCTGCCACAAGGAAGAGGACGAACAATATTAATTATTCATCACACCTGCAGAAAAGGGATTGAACCATAGAGCATTAAATTATTCACATTATAATTGAACTCAATTCTGCTTTTCTTCTGTTTACTACTTAATTTCAGAACTTTTCTATAAACTTTCACTTTGCAAGTGTGGATTAGGTTGTGTAAATAAGTGGGACACATCCCAATGTTGATGCTTTGAATAATTTACTTTGTACATTTAAAAAAAACATGTCTTATTTGACAACAAAAAACGGAGGGCGCTCAACCAACGTTGAGTTGAGGTGCAACCAAATATTTGAATCATCATAGAAAAGGAAAAAGCCCAACTCTTGCTCACTATAAAAAATGCATTGTTTTATTCAAGCAAGGTTAAAAGATTAACGTTTCGGCCTAGTCTTTGACGATATGCAAGTTCTGTTTGCCCAGTAAAAGGGTGACCCAGACTAACCCTGGTTCTTGAGGGTTGAAGACAGTGAAAAATGATCATTAAGTAAATGGGACTTTTCAATTATTGAATAAAAATCTTTAATGAACATGAATTTAAATACAATTGACTTGAGGATTTAGAGCAGGCAGGCTGACTGGCTAGCGCTGAAAGCCCTCTGCCTCTACCTCTGTGTGGTTCATCTCAACCAAGAGCTTGTGTGGGTTGTCTTTCTCTGTGGGTGTGAATCACTATGACCTCTCCCTCTGCCTGCCATTTGGCTGATCAGAAGCCTTCTGCTCTTTCTTGCTCACATGAACAGGAGGAATGGCCTCTGGGGTAACCTCCTCCTCTTTCGAAGGCCTCTTCCACCTCCTCTTTCTGGCTGTGTTCGACTGAGGTCACTCGTTCTCTCTCACTGGGTATTGGATAGTTCATCCTCCTCTGTGTCTTTGTGATGGTGGAGGGAGTTATCCTGTTCCGGCGCCCTCTAAGGGTGTGCATCATAAACTCTCTCGGTGTGTTGAAGGGTTCAGTGGTTTTGGAGGGAGTCTGAAGTTCGATCTCTAGCGATAAGTGTAGGGGCTGTCCCGTGGTGGTGTCCCCCTCCCTCCAAAGGAGGAGCAACTGAGACATGTGATGAGGCCAAGGAAGATCACTCTGCAAGGACGGGATAGGACACATCACAACACTGCAGCTCATTCATATTCAAACACACCTCAGAGTACGGACACAAACATGGACGCCCCCCCTCCCCCCACACACACACACAATGAACTTACCTGTACATATCAGAATCATACATTCTACCCCCACAAGTATTGATCCCCCACCTCAAACATGTTGAGTCAATTCCAGATGCTGGAATGCAGGTGCAGTAGGGCCAAGTATGTAATGATGTGATACCCGTGTACCCCATATCTGACCAGGTGAATCCAGGTTAACGCTATAATCCCTTATGGATGTCACTAGTTAAATCCACTTAAATGAGTATAGATAAAGAGGAGGAGACAGGTTAAAAAAATATTGTAAGGCTTGAGACAATTGAGACATGGATTGTGTATGTGTGTCATTCAGAGGGTGAATGGGCTAGACCAAATATTTAAGTCCCTTTGAACAGAGTATGGTAGAATTTTGTGTCAAGAACTGCCATGCTGTTGGATTTTTCACACTCAACACTTTTCCCTGAGTATCAACAATGGTCCACCACCAAGGGGGGGAAACTCAATAGGAAGGTGTTCTTAATGGGTTGTTCACTCAGTGTAGATCATTCCCTAGCATATACTTTCATTTGTATGCGTACTGATACTGTAAATACACAAATTATATTAATGTTATCTACAATATATTATAATACCGTAAGCCTCCCTGCTGCAGGGGCATTTCCTCCTACAATTTTGAGCTGATTTTCTTCACTTTAGCAATATTTTGTATCTTTGTTCATTTTCACATTTATTGTGTTTGGAATGGCACTGTTACTACAGGAGATGATGCTATCATAAAGTATTAGATGTAAGTATGTAGGATAATTACCCATAATGCTCACTGACAGAATTTCCTAGTTCTGACTTGAAGGGCCATCTATGATGTAGGGCAGGTCAGTAACCAAATTATTTTACTGTGCCCAGTCGCACACAGACTTTTATGGTCACACAAGTTGCCACCGGTGGATTCAAAATGAGTAGCCTAACAATTATTTACATGGCCCCAGGTACATTTGCAACCAAATTATTTTTCTGTGAGAAATCAATAATAGTTAAACACATAGGATAACAGTCAGCAATTGACAGTGAGCAATGAGCAAGATAAGCATAGACGGGAAGTTGACAATAGCTTATTATTAGTGTAAATTAATCAGATCCAATGATTTACCGCTAGGGTGGGGTACCGCTAGTCATCGTTATTATAATGACCATCTCAATCATTATCACCATACCATCATAGACTTATTCTTCTGTACCTGAGACTCATCTGACACTACCTTAGACATGGCAGTCTGCAACTCAATACACTGCCCCTGCATGGTGTTCAGCGTCCCCTGCATGTGGTTAATCGACTGCTTAACATCGTTCAGCAGGATCTGAATCTCAAGCCTGCAAGAAATCAGGTGGTTCAACACACTGAGATGGCGAGAGGCTTCAGACCATGCCCATTGGACCATCTTTAGGATTCGTTCTCACTTAACACCAATCTAATTAGGAATGTAACTTTGTGCAGAAGATGTTACTATAGTGTTATTTAGAAGAGAAAAAGTACTTTGTCAGGCGCCAAAAGGATGACGGCATGTCTCCCTGCTCCAGTGAGCTCTGCTGGCAGGTCTTGCTCACTGTTGGAGAAACAGGAGCCAAATTAGAGGAAAATATCTATGGTTGTTCAGCAATGAAACGTTCATGACATAATGGGGATTGTCCTTCCCTGTGAAAAGAATAACAGCTGGGGTTTACTTTCTCACTATTAGATAATGTAATACAATCTTTAAACCCATCAGAAGTGTAGTGCTTACCTCCATTAAAACATTGGTCCATGTTATTTAGGCTATAGCTTGACGCATATCCTTACCTTGGACAAGCGTATCCAAAAGGCCTGTCCAGTCGTGCGTGAAGATACCTTTAGGCAGATAAAAGCGCGGTACGTGTTGAGACATGCTCGGTAATGTGAATCTGTAACACTGATATAAAAGCACGTTTTCATTTATAATTTACACTGTAGAATGACCTGCAAGCCAATCAGAATCTAGTTTTAAACAACACTGTGGGTTCCATGGAACGTCACAAACATATTAGGCCACTTGCTTCCCAGATTACAGTCACTGAACATGGGTTTAATAGCTATATTGGCTATATGTACACTATATGCACATCGTATTGAATTGAGATTACATTTACTGCACCACTGTAATTATGTAGCCTAATCCTATGAGGATCATATGTGAAATGTCAGAATCATGGCACATGAAAACATAATGAAATTGACTGCAGATTATAAATTTCACTGTGACACAATATCCATGTAATTCCAATTAAATTACGTTGAACCAACGTGGAATAAACATTGAATTGATGTATGTGCCCAGTGGGAAGTGATCAATTCGAAATGATTGAATACATACAGTATTACAAAGAAAGAGATACAAAAATTGCTTAGAAAAGCTTGAAAAAGTCTCATTTCCCCGGGCCACTCAAAAGTCAAATGTATGTACGCATTACTGTACATCGCTTTGGATGAAAGCGTCTGCTTTCAAATCCCTGACTCTCACACATATTTACAATCTCGCAATGTTTATTTCTGGGGCTTTCACATTTGTGGGATTTTGTGAAGTAAATGATGTGCAGGAGAGCTCCATGAAATCAGTGACATGGTCAAGATGGCGACATGAGAGGGTGGAACATTTCTAGCTGAGGAACAATTTTAGGGTTCTCTGATAAAGTTTATAGTTTTAGACTGCAGTTGGAATTTGTTTTTCGTTTTCACAAAAAACGATATCTAACCATACAATGAATAATTTTGTAATTTATCAACCCATTGACATATTTTTGACGATTTCCAACGAACAAGCTAGCTATCGAAACGTTTCAGCGTGTGCCGTTAAGTTAGCCTGCTAACGTCTTCATAGCTAGTAGCATGTAATCAGGACATGACCAAACTGTTGCTGAGATAATGGATGTTGAAACTTCCAAGGAGAAAAGAGGCATTGTTGAAACTCACTCATATGCTTGCAGTGTAAAAAAGGGGGGTGAATGCGATTCATACCCGAATACCCCAACCAAGGAGCAACTTCCAAAGAAGCTGAGAAGTGAACCATCAATGAGCCAGCTACAGGACAACATCGTCCGCATCCTCACGGCTAAAATCAAAGAGAGCGCAGATAACATCATGAATTTGGTGTAAAAGAACACTGTCAGTATCGTTAACCTGAAGAAATCGATTGATTTCAGTGCTGAGGAAGTAAAAACTCTGAAGCAGCAGAACGCAACATTGAACATTCAGGTTGCCAAGCAGGAGAAGAAACTCACTGAAATGGAGTCAAAAGGTAAACGAGAATGACCGGTATAGTCGGAGATGGAATCTTCGAATTTATGGAATAGCAGAAAAATCTGACAAGAACATCAAAGCAAGACATTTGCAGGGCAATAGGAGGAGCGAAATGTTGTTGCAGGTTCTCTGGATGTAGTGCACCGCCTGGGTAGGCTGAGAGATGGGGAAAACAACCAGCCACCACGACCAGTGGTCATGAGATTCATCTCCAGTGAGGGACATGACATGGAAAAGTGCAAAGAAAAATTACTATTTAAAGAAGAACAACCTGAGGTTCAAGGAGGATCTGACAGCATTTGACAAAGAAGCTCAGAATCATCTGAGGCTGGATTTATCAAGTGAGTTGTGCAGGACTGAGTTTTATTTGCATCTGATAAAACGTTATATTTCTTGAGGAAAGAGCATTGTTTGTGTGAGCCAAACTTTTTGTTATATATATATTTATTTTATGGCAGGGAAATTCGCACTGACACTTAATGTTAGCTTGATGGCTATTACTTTTTACCAATTTATGGTACAATGTTATTTGCAATTGTATAAATATATATATAGAGAATTTAGGTCACCCACTTGCGTGGTGCAAAGGACTGTTTTTATTTGCAACTAGTAAGAACTTTTCTTTTTGTGAGACCCTGGTTCATGTGAACGTATACAAGTTTAATATTCTTCATCTAGTCACTGTGATAGTAAATGTCCATTTCTGTTTTTCTATTAATGCCAGGCGAATCGTAATATTTTTAAGAGACAGGAATGAGGTTTCTAAAGCAGTTTCCTGTATTGAAGACTTTTCCTTAGTTTCGGGTTTGAAAATGAATATCAGTAAGTCAGTCTTATTTCCATTCACGGATTGTGTTTTACAGGAAGTATTTGGTATCCCAATTAAAGATAAGGTTACTTATATTGAAATTGTTATATGCAAGGATGAAAAACAAAGGACTGAATTGAACGTTAACTAATTGAACCTCGGGTTGATGAGAGATATTTTGTTATACGGTCGAATATTATTATCCAAAGCTGAAGGGTTATCCAGATTGGTTTATGTCTCGCTGTCACTTGACTTACCCCCTAAAATTGTAAAGGACTTAGATAAGATTATTTATAGTTTTATTTGATGTGATATCCACAAAAATTATGTGGATATATTGAAGCAACATCTCAAGACATCAGTCAGGAAGTTAAGGCTTGGTTGCAAGTGGGTATTCCAAATGGACAATAACCCCAAGTATACTTCCAAAGTTGTGGCAAAATGACTTAAGGACAACAAAGTCAAGAATTGGAGTGGCCATCACAAAGCCCTGACCTCAATCCTATAGAAAATGTGTGGGCAGAACTGAAAAGGCGTGTGCGAGCAAGGAGGCCTACAAACCTGACTCAGTTACACCAGCTCTGTCAGGAGGAATGGGCCAAAATTCAGTAAACTTATTGTGGGAAGCTTGTGGAAGACCAACCGAAACGTTTGACCCAAGTTAAACAATTTAAAGGCAATGCTACCAAATACTAATTGAGTGTATGTAAACTTCTGACCCACTGGGAATGTGATGAAAGAAATAAAAGCTGAAATAAATAATAATTATTATTAATTTCACATTCTTAAAATAAAGTGATGATTCTAACTGACCTAAGACAGGGATTTTTTACTAGGGTTAAATATCAGGAATTGTGAAAAACTGAGTTTAAATGTATTTGGCTAAGGTGTATGTAAACATCAGACTTCAACTGTACCTAGAAGTGCACACTATTCTTATTATTTTTTAATGTATGTATATAGTCAACTATACAACTTCTACTACTACTACTACTACTACACTTTATATCATCCAATAATATATAATACACTCTCTGTTCGGCAGGATTGTTGATCAATATTTATTTTGAAATATAGATTAGGTGCTCTTCTTTTTATAGCAGGAAGTAAAGGGACTGGACAAGGCTTTGCCTATAGTTGAAAACATCCTGGAAATGAGTGAACGCTTCCTTGGTTTCTTCTTGGTGGAGCATACACTCTCTGTTCGGCAGGATTCTTGATCATTGACAATTGCTGGGGGAAAAAATGTAAACATAACATTTCTTTAACTGATCCTAGTTAGTGTGAATAATTAGTATTGCATTATTATTATTTAAATTGTAATATTCTACATAATTTACAAATGTCGGGCGGCAGGTAGCCTAGCAGTCTCAATCCGCCTATTTAACACAGAAGTGTCAAATTTCTTATATCTCTCAGATTTAGGACAGACACTTCAGTTCCATGTAGTGAATCTGTTATTCAATGCGTATGGGCAAATAGTAGTAGGGCGTAGACTCTTGTGGGTTAAAAAGCATGATCATTACAAAGGTGCAACTCGTGCTGGAGGCAATAAAAGGCCACGCTAAAATGTGCAGTTTTGTCACACCACACAACGCCACAGATGTCTCAGAGACAGAGACTGAAAAAAATAGGAGCAAGGAAAAACGCTGGTTGACTTGTTTTGAGGGAGCGTGCAATTGGCATGCTGACTGCAGGAATCTCCACCAGAGCTGTGGCCAGAGAATTGGATGTTTATTTCTTTACCATAAGCCGCCTTCAATGTCGTTTTAGAGAATTTTGCAGTATGTCCAACCGGCCTCACAACCACAGACCAAGTATAGGGCGTCGTGTTGGCTGTAGGGTTATGGTGTGGGCAGGCATAATCTACGGACAACGAATACAATTGCATTTTATCAATGGCAATTTGAATGCACAGAGATACCGTCACGAGATCCTTAGGCCCATTGTCGTGCCATTCATCTGCTGCCATCACCTCATGTTTCAGCATGATAATGCATGGCCCCATGTCGAAAGGCCTGCATACTCACCAGACATGTCACCCATTTAGCATGTTTGTGATGCTCTGGATTGACGTGTACAACAGCGTGTTCCAGTTCCCACCAATATTCAACAACTTTGCACAGCTATTGAAGAGGAGTGGGACAGCATTCCATAGGCCACAATCAACAGCCTGATCAACTCTATGCGAAGGAGAAGTGTCACGCTGCATGAGGCAAATGGTGGTCACACCAGATACTGACTGGTATTCTGATCCACGCCCCTACCTTTTTTTAAGGTATCTGTGACGAACAGATGCATATCTGTATTTCCAGTCATGTGAAATCCATAGATAAGGGCCTAATGAACGTATTTAAATTGACTGATTTCCATATATGAACTGTAACTCAATAAAATCTTTGAAATTGTTGCATGTTGCGTTTATATTTTTGTTCAGTACACATTTGAGTGTATTGACTTACCTGTTTCACTGACGGCAGGGGTCTGGTTCTGGGAAGGTGTTGGAGTGCAGTGGTTCTTCTTATTGACCTGCTTTGTACTCTGGGTAACCAACAGTCATTTATACAGTAGGAGAAATTGCACACAAAGGGTAACAGTGTTTACCATCATACTGTACGTAATGAATAAAGAATAATCTTAAAAATGTGTATTTTGATGACATATGTACCTTTGGGTTGAGTCCACAGAGAGTGCTGAATCTTCCTCTCTTCTTTTCCTTTCTACCAGTTTTTGGAAGCCCAGAATTACCTACCTCGTCACTGCCAAGTGCATTGCGTGATGACAACTGGGTCATGGAGGGAGGTGAAGAGCTAGCCTCATTGCATTTCGTTAGTAGTTCCCTAGTTAATGATTTGACCAGGGCATCGTCAAATGCATAATCCGTTGACTTCATTGCAACCTGGAGCATCTTCTCTGACCCAAATTCTTGAAGAAGCCCCTTGTAGACAGCCTTGAAAATCTTTTTGATTTTCAGATTCTGGGGGTAGGCTTGAGTTGGTTCAAGGCCTGAGGTGCCACAGAACTCAGACAGAATCCTCTTTGTGAGAACTCTTGATGTTTCACCAATGTCAGAGGATTCCAGTAATGTGATAGGGGTGATCATTGACAGCAGTCTAACAATCAGTAAAAGTACCAAAGAGGTGTAGTCATTGCTAGTGGAGTCAAATGATGCATGTGTATCAGAGTCCATGGCTGATGGAGTTGATGGATGCACCGAGGCACTAGATATCTCCAGATCTTTGTTGTCCATCTTGGATTCCACCTCTCCTAAAACTTGAATATCCACAGTTCCACCGTTGTGTGTGCTGCTGCCAGACAGAGATGGTCTAGGCAATGATTTGGCACTAGACTGACGGCTAGTGGTCATGAGAGCCGGTCTGTCAGAGTCAAGTGTTCCAGCATCAGTTGGGGACAACCCATTGATTATGTTCATCAACTCTGATAATTCTTCTGATGAATTGGAGGCCACAGAACAGGTATCCATGACCTGATTGACCATTATATTGGTGAAAAGGCTCTTTGTGTCACAGTAAACCTGTGAGGAACTAACGGAGATGGCAGAAGAGCTCGGGATAAGCCGACTTGTGTCCTGCAGACAACCATCAGAGATGATAGTTTGGCAGAAATCGGATCCTTGTGATGGTGGAGGAAGCCAGAAGACAATCTGCTGTAGCAGACGTTTTATTGACTCCGTAGCAAAGGAGTACACAAGGTCAGATGGAAACTCCCTGGATTCTTCAGAAGCATTCAATCCTGTCTTCAGCTTCAAAAGAATAGAGTCAGACACGGTCTTGCCAGCTGGCACAAAAAGAGCCTGGGGGGTGTTGTGACTCTTTATGAGCTCATAAACTTTGTCAGTGAGCTCATGTGAGAAGTTCTGAAGACCGTCCCTGGGGCTGAGTCTCGCAAGTCTTGTAAAAGAAGTGACATCATCTGCAGTGGCTATGTGTTCCATATCTTCTCTTGGAATGACCTCCATAACAATGTCAACTATGGCAGAGATGGTTTGCCTTGTGTAATTTGTTGACCCTTGTGAATGAGTTGAGGAGTCACTCATATCAATGACCGAACTCCTAATGATAGGACAATAGATTTCAACAGGCCACTCATCGGGGACTGGAGTGCCTGGAAGAGAATTTGTAAAATCACTCTGGGACCCTCTGGTCATGGCAGAGGTGATGGACAGGGAGGACTTTGAGGAGGATGGCCGGTGTATCTCGTGTCTATCAGTTCTCACCATGTCAACATCCTCCAACATGGAGCCCACGATGGAACGAGTCAAGAGGCCTTTCTCTGAGGTGCTCATCCTCTCTGACATAGACACTCTCCTCTGGATTGTCATCAGAGTCTGACTAATTAAGGCTTTGGAATAATTTACCATGCTGGTCTGGCTGCCTTCATGTTCACTGTAAGTCATTTGTGTAGAAGTAGCTGTTCTGCATATGGATTCGGCATGTTTGGGGGCCTCAACCACATTGTCTAGGAGGACCGGTTGTTGCTGGGCAAAAAAGTCCTTGACCTTGGTGAACACATTGTTGAACAGGTTAACAGTGCCTGGCCAAATGATCTTTCCTTTCACATTGGCCCCGTTGTGAACACTGACAGGAAGGGTTGAAGCTGACAGGGATCTCTCTAACTGGCGAGACACTGAAGCATCAGACATTTTAGTCATCTGGGTGAATCTATTAAGGTCTTTAGTGATGCTTATGACGATGTTGGATGCTGCAGAATTGGTGTGCAGAGAAGAGGTGAACAAAGGTGGAGTTCCACTCTTCTGAAGGATTTTGACATCTCTATCATCACCATCATTACTGGACTCTGCACAAATGTCTGCACTTCTACCATCAAGGCTGGTATTTACAATGCCAATCAACCCTGATTGAAGGATCCCACCAGCCATATGTGAGGCTTTAGTTTGAAACTCCTCAGTACATAGTTTGTCAAAGGCTGTGGATTTAAGACTTCTAGAGGATGCCTCCTCCTCATCATTGTTGATCTCACCGTGCAAATTGTCCTGTGTATTGACAGCATAGTCATCAACAGATAAATATGATTTGGAGGCGGCAAGGACGTCAATCTGAGAAACAACGGCATCCAAAAGCTTGGACAGGTCTTCTGTATCTCCTTTTAGGCTAGAGAGGCATTTCTCCATGGATTCCTCAGATTGATACACAGTGAGGATCTGACTAATGACCTCCTTGGTACAGGTTTGAAGGTCTGCTTGGATTTCAAGAGAATCACTATTACAAGTCACCTGAGAATCTAAACTTTCACTAGGAGCCTGTTTGAGAGTCTCATCATGTATTGGTGTAACACCATCGATGACCTTTACAGAGTCTTGGCAGGGAGTGAGAAACCGCCTCAGCATTTCTCGAAATCTATGATATAAAATAAGAGCAGCAGAAAGGGTGCTCACTTTTGAAATTCTGACATTTTCAGAGTCATGTGCCTGCATGGACTGAACAACAGTCTCCACATCTGTTACAAAAGTGTCCAGCAATTTAGATGCTTCAGAGTCTCCCAGTAAGCTGTTTGTAAAGGGGTTGACATATCTCAGATCTTCACTCACTGCCTTTCTAGCCTTTGTCTGGAAAGACACACCGGAGAGTTTCTTCATATTTATAATTGGAAGACTCTGGGTAGATTCACTGTTGGTGGTGCTGTCCTGCAGACCAAGTGGAAAAGTGAGATGGGAGAGACATTGTTCACTGTCTAACAACTCAGATGGTGAGGGGGAACAAGAACTGGTGAAATCATTCAAGTCAGACATGATGCCATCCACAAATAGAATGGCCTCCAGAGACTCTTCAGAATCACACTCTCCAACAGAAGATGAGAACTTCTCCATCACCTCAGTCTTATACAAGACTAGAACCTGGCTGGCAATCGCTTTTGTGGTGTCAAGGAGGACTTGGTTTTGCAAATACTTGTTGAGAGCCAAGAGAGGTTTTGGGGTCTCACTTTGTCCTTTTTGTTCATTCATAGATGAGGGGGTTATTAAAATAGGGTTAGGGTTAAAAGAAATGGAGTCCGATGTGTCAGCCTCACCATTACTGGAATGACCGACGTCCAGGCACAAAGTTGGAACCATTGTGAAAGAATATTTTGTGCTCCCCACAAATGTACTTGCGAGATACCCTTTTTCTGGACAGGTAAGAAGCCTCTTCAGCGTATTTTTCATGTCGTAGTAACAACCAACAGTGTAAGACCAGATCTTACTTTGATGGTTTTCAAGAAGGATCTGCTCGCCCTGTGCAGGGGAGCAGGATGCCCTGATAGACTGGGTAAGATTGTCCATGTCTGAAACAAAGGTACTTACCAACTCAGAGGCCTCAGGGTCAATCATAAGGTCTCTGATCTCACCTATCCGAGGAGTTGGACTAGATGATATTGTGCCAGAACAACATGATGTACAACCCCTGAATCTTTTAACAATCTCCCGGATCGATTCAGTGGCCTTGGTCTGAAACTCCTCAGTGAGTAGTCTGTCCATACTTTGTGTTGACAGACGAAGACTAGATTTGGCACCTTTGATATTGAGGTTGCTCTCTCCTTGTTTTAGCATCTCCTCTGGACTTTTACAAGCTTCAAGCATCTTCATATGGTCAGCAACAACACAAAGCAGTTCCCTCTTGTCGGGGTCATTTTCTTCCTTATTGCTGAAGTTCAAAACAGTGCCACTGAGGGCTGTCATGACCTGTCCTGTTAAATGTGTCATATCCACCTCAACACCATCCTCTCTGAGAACAATCTGCTCAACACTCTTCCCATTAATATACATCTGAAGTATGTTGGAAACGCCAGACACCATCTCCTCAACCACCTTGGTGCTGGAGACACCACCACTGGCAAAAATAACGGGACATTCGGCCAGAGATGGGAGTTTGGATGGCCACAGAGATTATGGAATTGACCTTCTTTGACACTTCTCCAACAATAACCCGGGATAGACTTTGAGTGTCTACCTGGTCCTCTCTTTGGATACAGAGGACATTGTTCAGCGACTCTTTGAAGGAATCCTGGACACCAGTGAGGAGACTGTCCTCAGTGATCCCAAAAAAGTCCCTGAGTGGCTCAGATGATATAGACTCACCATCTCCCTGAGTATTTGGCAACACTGTCTGAGACCTTTGAGAATACAAAGCAAACAATACAGCATTCCATATTCAATAGTAGACACGGTAGTGACATTAATACATCATTCAGTAATCAGTTAAACTGGTCATTAAGAGTAAACTGTTACACAGATAAACAAAACATATTTTCACAAAATGGGTTATGAATAGTTAGGTGAAACCGGTTTCTTTAGGAATGACTGAACATACCCATTACGAGAGGAGCTTGATTTGGCCGTGCAACACCTTGAGGATTTGCTGCTGCCTCTCTTGCGAATCTTCAGGTTTGTGCTAGAGGATCTCTCTGATTCTGTCAGAGACTTGCTGGATACTGGAGACACATGGCTGTATATCCGTACAAAACGGAAAATTGCAGGGATGATGACCTCCAGGATGGCCTCAGATACAAACCGCACAATCTCCAGGCACATCTCTGCAAGCAATGCCCTCATCACCTGTAGGACCGAAACAGTGTAGGTAGATTACTCATAGCCGGGCTCTGAAACCAAGCTCCTCGAAGAGATACCAACAATCTCACATATGTTCATGAGAATCATGAAAGTGGCATACATTGGAGAGCATGAAAAGCAGTAGGCTACTAAAAAGCTCTTTGAATGAAACTGTTTGTGATAATGTGGATGATACTGTAGATAGATAAAAGGTTTGTATCTAATATTCTTGAAACATCTATTAATATATCTATGAATCATTTTCAGGGTGAAGGGACTTACAGGGTCCATCCTGCCAATGCTTAACTGCCTCCATTGCCTATAGGAGATAATTAGATGTTTTTAGCACCAAAAAGCACACCAACACACATACAATTTATAAAATCCTCCAGATGACATTGCATTCAAATACTACAATAGAAGTTTGGACATACTCCTCAGTAAGTTTTTCCAGAAACCGGATGATAATCGGGTTGAAAGCATCCGGATCGATTGGCGGGAGGTCAAGAGCCCTGGTCTGACAGGCCCTGGAGACACACTCACTTAGGATCTTCTCATTAGATTGTCCCTGGTGAGATGTCCCCTGAACTGCCATCCCAGAGAATTCCACAGATGTAGAGGGACCTGTGTGCAAAGCAGCATTCACCAAGGTAAAGAAGTCAAAAAACATGTAACCTCCTGAGGCAAA
Organism: Oncorhynchus kisutch; assembly: GCF_002021735.2. Classification (NCBI taxonomy): domain Eukaryota; kingdom Metazoa; phylum Chordata; class Actinopteri; order Salmoniformes; family Salmonidae; genus Oncorhynchus; species Oncorhynchus kisutch. Next base: position 57,131 of record NW_022262849.1, read on the forward strand.
TATGTATTAGCCAACTTTGTGTACTTTGTGAAGTTAAGTAGCCAAGAAAGTATAACATGTGCACTCTGCTATTAGTCCTCTGCTCAATAGATGTCCATACTAAATTACATTTACATGCAAAAGGATTACATTCAGTGAAATTAGAGTTTCATTTATGACCTGCATCAGTGATCTGCTCCACTTTGTTTCTCTTGGTCCTCTTGGCCTAAAAAGACAATACAGTCAATGATATACACGTAGATCTGTATGAAGCCATTCCAATACAGCCCTTTGAGTAGAGCAAGGGTAAGACTGATTGCAGGGCTGTTCTAATCCTGTTCTAATGTTAAAATGTATTTTTCCATATCAGACACACCCTATGTGTTTGAATACAATCACCTACATAGGCACTGAGCTTGGCTGATGCTTTAAGCACACTGTTTAATTAAATAATTAAGACACACAAATGACTCAAGAAAGAGCCCGATGGTGACACTGTATTAAAAGAAATGACAGCGAGTGCCTGTGTGACAGGTGCACGTTGTCTCGCTCTCCTCCCTACTGCAGCGAAAAGGCACCGCATAACAGCAACTGTTTATTGTGCTGTCCATGCTGAAGACGCAATATCATTTCAGCCATTTAGTTTCTTCCTTACAGTTCTGGAAACTTCTTCTTTACAGTTCTGGAAACTTCTTCTTTACAGTTCTGGAAACTTTAGAGTGTTTTCTATCCTAATCTGACAATTATATGCATATTCTAGTTTCTGGGGCTGAGAAATAGGCCGTTTCAAATGGGTATGTTTTTTAGCCAAAAACGAAAATACTGCCCCCTACGTGCAAAAGGTTAAGCAAATGTTAAGCAATACCAGTCTGTTCTAACGACTAGAAATTATAAAGCCATTATTACAGCATAGCAAATATTAAAAACAGCCGAATCTGTGAAATCGCTTAATTCAACATTTTGCCGGTGCATGAGGCTTGGTGCTCACAGAATCAGTAGTCTATTAAACAAATACTCAAACAGGCAACAGAAGCTATATCTGTCTTACTCCTGTATATATGTATACAGTACCAGTTAAAAGTTTGGACACACCTACTCATTCAAGGCTTTCCTTTATTTGTACTATTTTCTACATTGTAGAATAGTAGTGAAGACATCACAACTATGAAATAACACATATGGAATCATTTAGGTACCAAAAAGTGTTAAACAAATCTAAATATATTTTATATTTGAGATTCTTCAAAGTAGCCATCCTTTGCCTTGATGGCAGCTTTGCACACTCTTGGCATTCTCTCAACCAGCTTCACCTGGAATGCTTTTCCAACAGTCTTGAAGGAGTTCCCACATATGCTGAGAACTTATTGGCTGCTTTTCCTTCACTCTGTGGTCCAATTCATCCCAAAACATCTCAATTGGGTTGAGGTTGGGTGATTGTGGATGTCAGGTCATCTGATGCAGCCCTCCATCACTCTCCTTCTTGGTCAAATAGCCCTTACACAGCCTGGAGACGCAAACCAGATGGGATGGCGTATCACTGCAGAATACTATGGTAGCCATGCTGGTTAAGTGTGCCTTGAATTCTAAATAAATCACAGACCGTGTCACCAACAAAGCGCCCCCACATTATCACACCTCCTCCATGCTTCATGGTCGGAACCACACATGCGGAGATCATCTGTACGCCTACTCTCACAAAGACATTGTTGGAATTTGGACTTATCAGACCAAAGGACAGATTTCCACCAGTCTAATGTCCATTGCTTGTGTTTCTTGGCCCAAGCAAGTCTCTTCTTCTTATTGGTGTCCTTTAGTTGTGCTTTCTTCGCAGCAATTTGACCACGAAGGCCTGATTCACGCAGTCTCCTCTGAACAGTTGATGTTGAGATGTGTCTGTGACTTGAACTCTGTGAAGCATTTATTTGGGCTGCAATGTGAGGTGCAGTTAACTCTAAAGAACGTATCCTCTGCAGCCGAGTTAACTCTGTCTTCCTTTCCTGTGGCGGTCCTCATGAGAGCCAGTTTCATCATTGTGCTTGATGGTTTTTGCGACTTGATGGTTTTTGCACTTGATAAAAAGTTCAAAGTTCTTTACATTTTCCGGATTGACTGAACTTCATGTCTTAAAGTAATGACGGACTGCTGTTTCTCTTTGCTTATTTGAGCTGTTCTTGCCATAATATGGACTTGGTCTTTTACCAAATAGGGCTATCTTATGTATACCAACACTACCTTGTCACAACACAACTGATTGGCTCAAATGCATTAAGAAGGAAAGAAATTCCTTTACTTAATTTTTAACAAGGCACACATGTTAATTTATGAAATGCATTCCAGGTGACTACCTCATGAAGCTGGTTGAGAGAATGCCAAGCGTGTGCAAAGCTGTCATCAAGGCAAAGGGCTACTTTGAAGAATCTCAAATGTAAAATATATTTTGATTTGTTTAACATTTTTTTGATACCTACATGATTCCATATGTGTTATTTCATAGTTTTGATGTCTTCACTATTATTCTACAATGTAGAAAATAGTAAAAATAAAGAAAAACCCTTTCGACTGGTAATATATACACTGCTCAAAAAAATAAAGGGAACACAAAAAAAACACATCCTAGATCTGAATGAATGAAATATTCTTATTAAATACTTTTTCTTTACATAGTTGAATGTGCTGACAACAAAGTCACACAAAAATGATCAATGGAAATCAAATTTATCAACCCATGGAGGTCTGGATTTGGAGTCACACTCAAAATGAAAGTGGAAAACCACACTACAGGCTGATCCAACTTTGATGTCATGTCCTTAAAACAAGTCAAAATGAGGCTCAGTAGTGTGTGTGGCCTCCACGTACCTGTATGACCTACCTACAACGCCTGGGCATGCTCCTGATGAGGTGGCGGATGGTCTCCTGAGGGATCTCCTCCCAGACCTTGACTAAAGCATCCTCCAACTCCTGGACAGTCTGTGGTGCAACGTGGCGTTGGTGGATGGAGTGAGACATGATGTCCCAGATGTGCTCAATTGGATTCAGGTCTGGGGAACGGGCGGGCCAGTCCATAGCAGCAATGCCTTCCTCTTGCAGGAACTGCTGACACACTCCAGTCACATGAGGTCTAGCATTGTCTAGCATTAGGAGGAACCCAGGGCCAACCGCACCAGCATATGGTCTCACAAGGGGTCTGAGGATCTCATCTCGGTACCTAATGGCAGTCAGGTTACCTCTGGCGAGCACATGGAGGGCTGTGCGGCCCCCCAAAGAAATGCCACCCCACACCATAACTGACCCTCCGCCAAACCGGTCATGCTGGAGGATGTTGCAGGCAGCAGAACGTTCTCCACGGCGTCTCCAGACTGTCACGTCTGTCACATGTGCTCAGTGTGAACCTGCTTTCATCTGTGAAGAGCACAGGGCTCCAGTGGAGAATTTGCCAATCTTGGTGTTCTCTGGCAAATGAAAAACGTCCTGCACAGTGTTGGGCTGTAAGCACAACCCCCACCTGTGGACGTCGGGCCCTCATACCACCCTCATGGAGTCTGTTTCTGACCGTTTGAGCAGACACATGCACATTTGTGGCCTGCTGGTGGTCATTTTGCAGTGCTCTGGCAGTGCTCCTCCTGCTACTCCTTGCACAAAGGCGGAGGTAGCGGTCCTGCTGCTGGGTTGTTGCCCTCCTACGGCCTCCTCCACGTCTCCTGATGTACTGGCCTGTCTCCTGGTAGCGCCTCCATGCTCTGGACACTACGCTGACAGACACAGCAAACCTTCTTGCCACAGCTCGCATTGATGTTCCATCCGAGCTGCACTACCTGAGCCACTTGTGTGGGTTGTAGACTCCGTCTCATGCTACCACTAGAGTGAAAACACCGCCAGCATTCAAAAGTGACCAAAACATCAGCCAGGAAGCATAGGAACTGAGAAGTGGTCTGTGGTCCCCACCTGCAGAACCACTCCTTTATTGGGGGTTTCTTGCTAATTGCCTGTTGTCTATTCCATTTGCACAACAGCATGTGAAATTTATTGTCAATCAGTGTTGCTTCCTAAGTGGACAGTTTGATATCACAGAAGTGTGATTGACTTGGAGTTACATTGTGTTGTTTAAGTGTTCCCTTTCTTTGAGCAGTGTATATGGATGATTTACAAAGCCAGGCACATTTAACAATTAGGCTTTTGATTATAGACCTAATTTAGTTGGGTTTTCCTCTCTCCTCAATTTTCTTAGACAATTAGGCTAAGGACAGGGCTGTTTCCCCGTCTCTGCTACTGCTGCTGCCTCTGCAACATTGTTCTCAATCCCAATATGCTGGTTAACTTTGCTATTATGCACATAGCAACATAGGAAAGGGCGGCAATTCTACGGAGCACTGAAGTTTATGTTTCAGAACCACGGACAGCGACCGTATCCAATGCAGGAGAAAGCGCATTTGTTATAAAATAATATTTGATTTATTAGTGTTACACCATTATTTTTACATGATATAACCATATACAATGTCAGTATCACGTCTTAGCGTGATGGACTGTACCATCCCTGTGGCCTCGGCAATGGATTAGTCAACTGAGACAGGCGCGAATCAGACAGGTGTCCATGTGCACCATGAAGAAAACAAACTTTTGCGGCTGCTCGACTTAAGAAATCCCAGTCAACCAACAGCCTGTCGACCAAATGGGGTCAGCCCTAGATTTACTATTAGGAGATAAAAGGGTATTGCATGGGCAATTTACCTTCCTCGGAACAACATGCTGTAGGGGCAGGTTATAGATATGAAAGATATCACAAATATCCACATCTCTGCTCAATCTATTCCCTTACCTTGACTTTATTTCTTTTCACGGCATCCTGCTGCATCTGAGGCAGGGGATCCTTCTTCACCGTTTCCTCATCTTCATCATTCTGATTATCAACAAAATCTCTCTCAGCCGCATCACTATCAGTGCTCTGTTCAACTGTGGACCTGTTGGCACTGGTCCTCCTTTTGGTCTAAAAAGACAATACAGTCAATGACATACTGTATGTTGCTATACAGGCCTTTGAGAAGAGCTACAGTAAACCATTGGTGATTGAATATTAAAAGATGGAAGTCTGTTGTAAGGACAATTTACCCTCCAACCTCACAACAACATGTTATATGGCATATTGGACAGGTTTAAAGTGTGGACATGTAAGACCCCAGATTTCCCTTTCTCTCCTCAGTCTATTCTCTCACCTTAACTTTTCTCCTTGTCACAGCCTTCAGCTCGATCTGAGGCAGGGGATCCTTCACTTCACTATCTTCTGGATAGTTTAAACCCAGGATATCATTCTTCATTTTCTGGACTTGACCTTCCAAACTTTGATGATCATGTGGATCATCTTCATTTAAACTCTGATTGGAAGAAATTAGACCATTCTTTAAATGCTCATGGATATGGACAATATACCACAGCTAAGAGCTGTTCTTACACGTGACACAAAGCACAGTTATTATAAACTGGTTACCAACTTAATTAGAAGAGGACAAATAAATGTTTTACGCTCTGATATACCATAGCTTTCAGCCAATCAGCATTCAGGGCTCAAAACACCCAGTTTATAATGGCCAATATATACAAAAATTTAACAGAACAGGTTTTCGCTATAAATACACATAGATTCTATTGCCTGATTTCAAGATTCGTAATTAATGCGTTCTGGAGTCACCTATTATTATTATAATTTAGGTAGAATTATGATAGCCTACTACTGTTATCTTTGCAAGGATCATATTTGATGTATAACAAGTCCCATAGGTTATTATAATGCATACATTTTTTTACAATATTAAAAATGATAATATTAGCGGCACATTAACGTTAGCCCACACCGCCACCCAGCTGCCACTACTTGCGGCACCCCTACCGTCATGTCCTGTAAACCCTGTGGTTCCTGACGCAGCATAAAAAAAGACTGTGCAGCGGTTCCTGCACCACTGCATGGGGCTTCTCTGTTAGCAATTCATAGGCTTACCTTATTATCCTCCATGGTTAAAGTCTATGGCTGGAGCCTATGTTCCCATCATGTAAAACTTTACCAAGTGATTACCAAAGAGAGAAACTATCGCATTTTATACGGTAACTCAGCCAACGTCATAATGTGAATGCACGTTGACGTAATAAAACAACTTCAGGGATGATCTGTCAATCAATGCAATCAGCGACGCAATACTGGATCCCCATACCACTAAAAAGACCACTCGAAACTGGTGTATTAGCTACGTTTCCGTTTTTTTGTACAATAATGTGATGAGACAACAAATAAATAAGTAAACAACAGCCGTCACCAATGATGAGCAATACATAACATTGTAAATAACAATGCGTTCTTAACTGACTTGCCTCGTTAAATAAGGTTAAATCATAAAAAATAAATAAATAAAAATGTAGTAATTTGAGAAGGACGCTTGATGGCGACTACGAACCAGTTTTGAATAAACGAGGACAGAAACATGCCATGTGTTGTTGGGTCAGAGGCGAAGGGTCATAGTTGAAATGAGAAAAAATGGTGGCGCACGCAGAAATACACGTGGTTCACCGTGGTGGCAACAAAATAAACTTCAGAGACAGTTATTACAAATGATTCCAACTACATTGTAGCTGACATGAGCTAAACCTGAATTAACTGCATGACACAAGTATGTCGTGGATGCAAACTGTAGCCCTACTGTGGCTAGCACGTTAGCTAACGTGTTACTGTGTAGCTACAACACAAGTATTCTAATCTTGAGAGAAACGTAACGTTGACTATTGTTGTCTGTGGTCCTGCAAGAATTATGGGTTCGATTCCCGGGAGCACCCATACGTAAAATGTATACGTGCATGGCCATTGCTTTGTCCCGCAACGAACTATTGTTGATACAGACGACTCTTTGCAGAAGCTTCCGTACGTGTCCTTTGTCAACCAACTCAAACGAAAATAACGTTTCCACTTAACAGCAACATATTCAGTGTCTCTAGGAACAATACTTTGCGGGACGAAGCAAGCATGATCTTAGCAAAGTCGCTTTGGGTAAACGTTATTACTAAATGGCTTATACACAGAACCAGTGCAGTGGTGGGAAAAGTACCCAATTATCAAACATGACTGAGTCATTTTCTATTAAGGTATCTTTACTTTTACTCAAGTTAAAGTCACCCAGTAAAATACTAGAGTAATAGTCTAAAAGTATTTGGTTTTAAATATACTTAAGTATCAAAAATGTAATTGGATAAAATATACTTATAAACCTATAAATAATTTCAAATTCCTTATATTAATAAGCAAACCAGATGGCACCATATTCTTGTTTTTTTCATTTATGGATAGCTAGGGGCTCCAACACTGACATAATTTACAAATTAAGCAGATATAGATTAGAATGTTAGATTAGAACATTGTGCAGTTATGGTCCATTGTGCCAATGAAGCTGTTCTTATGCTACACCCTCGGGAGTGTGGTGTCAGGAAAATAACCTCACTCTCAACGTCAACAAAACAAAGGAGATGATCGTGGACTTCAGGAAACAGCAGAGGGAGCAACCCCCCTATCCACATCAATAGGACAGTAGTGGAGAAGTTGAACGTTTTAAGTTCCTCGGCATACACATCACGGACAAATTGAAATGGTCCACCCACACAGACCGCACGGTGAAGAAGGCACAACAGCGCCTCTTCAACCTCAGGAGGCTGAAGAAATTTGGCTTGTCACCAAAAACGGTCACAAACTTTTACAGATGCACAATCGAGAGCATCCTGTCAGGCTGTATCACCGCCTGGTACAGCAACTGCGCAACGTATCACCGGGGAAAAACGACCTGCCCTCCAGGACACTTACACCACCCGATGTCACAGGAAGGCAAAAAAGACCATCAAGGACAACAACCACCCGAGCCACTGCCTGTTCACCCTGCTATCATCCAGAAGGCGAGGTCAGTACAGGTGCATCAAAGCTGGGACCGAGAGACTGAAAAACAGCTTCTATCTCAAGGTCATCAGACTGTTAACCAGCCATCACTAACATTGAGTGGCTGCTGCCAACATACTGACTCAATCTCTAGCCACTTTAATAATTACAAATATGATGTAATAAATGTGTCACTTATATTATATATATATTATACTTGTGTGTGTATAAGGTAGTTGTTGTGAAATGTTTTGATTACTTGTTAGATATTACTGCACGGTCGGAACTAGAAGCACAAGCATTTCGCTACACTCGCATTATTAACATCTGCTTACCATGTGTATTTGATTGAATGTTTTCCCCATAAAACCTACCACTGCTTTGATTTCTAATTTGATCAGTATTGGTTTATGCTGTGTTAAAATTTGTGTTTAAGCAATAAACACATTTTTAAAAATCCCTATAGGCTGTCTCATCGTCGTTGGTGATCAGGCCCTACCACAATCGTGTCATTGGCTAACTTAATGATGGTGTTGGAGTCGCAGGTGAACATGGAGTACAGGAAGGGACTAAGCAGGCACCCCTGAGGGGTCCCCGTGTTGAGGATCAGCATGGCAGATATGATGTTGCCTACCCTCACCAACTGGGGCGGCCTGTCAGGAAGTCCAGGATCCAGTTACAAATGGTTGCCTACCCTCACCACCTGAGGACGTCTGGTGAACAGGTCAGGGTTCCATAGCCACAGGCAAAACAGCTGAAACTGGAGAAGCAGCACGGCCAGGTGGACTGGGGACAGCAAGGAGTCATCATGCCAGGTAGTACTGAGGGATGGTCCTAGGGCTCAGGCCCTCCGAGAGAGAGAAAGAAAGAGAGAATTAGAGAGAGCATACTTAAATTCACACAGGACACCGGATAAGACAGGAGAAGTACTCCAGATATAACAAACTGACCCTAGCCCACCGACACATAAACTACTGCAGCATAAATACTGGAGGCTGAGACAGAAGGGGTCAGGAGACACTGTGGCCCCATCTGATGATACCCCCGGACAGGGCCAAACAGGAAGGATATAACCCCACCCACTTTGCCAAAGCACAGACCCACACCACTAGAGGGATATCTTCAACCACCAACTTACTGAGACAAGGCCGAGTATAACCCACAAAGATCTCCGCCACGGCACAACCCAAGGGGGGGCGCCAACCCAGACAGGAAGATCTCATCAGTGACTCAACCCACTCAAGTGACGCACCCCTCCTAGGGACGGCATGAAAGAGCACCAGTAAGCCAGTGCCTCAGCCCCTGTAATAGGGTTAGAGGTTGAGAATCCCAGTGGAAAGAGGGGAACCGGCCAGGCAGAGACACCAAGGGCGGTGCGGTTCGTTGCTCCAGAGCCTTTCCGTTCACCTTCACACTCCTGGGCCAGACTACACTTAATCATATGACCCACTGAAGAGATGAGTCTTCAGTAAAGACTAAAAGGTTAAGACCGAGTCTGCGTCTCTCACATGGGTAGGCAGACCATTCCATAACAATTGAGCTCTATAGGAGAAAGCCCTGCCTCCAGCTGTTTGCTTAGAAATTCTAGGGACAATTAGGAGGCCCGTGTCTTGTGACCGTAGCATACGGGTAGGTATGTACGGCAGGACCAAATCAGAGGGATAGGTAGGAGCAAGCCCATGTAATGCTTTGTAGGTTAGCAGTAAAACCTTGAAATCAGCCCATAGTGGTGTCCCCATCCCTCCTAAGGAGGAGCCACTGAGACATGTGATGAGGCCAAGGAAGATCACTCTGCAAGGACGGGATAGGACACATCACAACACTGCTGCTCATTCATATTCAAACACACCTCAGAGTACGGACACAAACATGGACGCCCCCCCCCCCCCCCCCCCCCACACACACACACACACACACACACACAATGAACTTACCTGTACATATCAGAATCATACATTCGACAGCCACCTCTTCCCCCACATGTATTGATCCCCCACCTCAAACATGTTGAGTCAATTCCAGATGCTGGAATGGTGCTGGAATGCAGGTGCAGTAGGGCCTAGTATGTAATGATGTGATACCATGTGTACCCCATATCCTGTGTTTGTGTTGATGTTTTTTCATTTTATTTAAACAGGGAGTCACACTGAGATTAAACATCCATTTTACCACAGTGCCCTGTAAAAGCTGTAAAAGCTGAAGTCATATTGAACAACTACCAGAGAGAACCTTCTCTACATAGGAATTGCATACCATATTTTTTTCCATACATCAAAATAATACTTTATTGTCAATCAGCAATTACTTACTTAGATAAGGCCTCAACAAGGCCCCAGTTAATGGTTGAAAATAACTTATTTACACTGAGTGTATAAAACATTAAGAACACCTGCTCTTTCCATGACATATGCTGACCAGGTGAATCCAGGTTAACGCTATAATCCCTTATGGATGTCACTAGTTAAATCCACTTAAATCAGTATAGATAAAGAGGAGGGGAAAGGTTTAAAAAATATATTGTAAAAGCTTGAGACAATTGAGACATGGATTGTGTATGTGTGCCATTCAGAGGGTGAATGGGCAAGACAAAATATTTAAGTGCCTTTAAACAGGTTATGGTAGTAGGTGCCAGTGGTACCAGTTTGTGTCAAGAACTGCAACGCTGCTGTTTTTTTACGCTCAACAGTTTCCTGTGTATATCAAGAATGGTCCACCACTCAAAAGACATACAGCCAACTTGACACAACTGTGGGAAGCATTGGAGTCAACATGGGCCAGCATCCCTGGGAATGTTTTGTACACTCAGTACATTAATAGTATTGGTACGTGTTCTTGCCGTAACCTGTAAAGCTGGAGCAGCCTGCGAGGCAGGGGGAGGTGTAAGTGATGCCGTTGTCTGAACACTCAGGGTCCCACTCCCCAGCCAAGCAGTCGCAGTCTCTGTTACACTCTGACAACAGGCTGCCATCGTACACCAGGGGACCTGGGGGACAGAGAAAATCGCTGGTAATGATGATGTTTAAATAATTGTTGCTGAACTATCATTGACACAGGCACAGTGACAAAACAGCCAGGAATCCGGGCTCAGTAACAACCATACTGTATATTCCCACAAGAGGGAGCCCCGGCACAAGCCCATGTGTGTGTTGGTCTAGCTCTCCCTCATATTCCACTGATCAAAACGTTTTTATCAACCCACCAACCAACCAATCAGATGTCATATTTACCCGTTGTAGGACACGGTCAGACCAGCCACCTGAACGTTGTCACACTTAGTGCCAGACTGCAGAGGGAGGAGGAGGTAGGCCATGAAGGAGGTGACGAAAGACAGCTGGGCTCCAGACACAACGCCAAGCTTATACCTCTTCATCAGTAGACCTCCCAGGAATATCCCCACTGCACCCACAGGCAGGTTCAACTCACCTGGAAAAGTTATACTCACACGTCTTTAGTGCTACCAGTGTGCTGGAGTTTCATTTCCACTCATGTTCAACAAACCTACAGGGGATGAGAGAGAACAAAAAAAGTGTATTTCATGCCATTCAACATCAGTGCTGACAGGAGGGAACATTTCAGTTGGAGCATGTCCAGGTTTCTATGGCTTCGTTGAGACAGGCAGCCCAATTCAGTCATTGTTTTGAGTAATTGTTGTAACTTTAATGTGTTCATGTTTAAGTTAATTCATTGAGCTGTAATTAAAGATATTTCTTTACAGTTATTTACATATGTAATTGTATTGGTTAGTATTGAATTACGCTTTTGACTGCAAGTTCCAGAATGCCTTGCGACAGGAATGAGAGCGAGAACGCGCCAGTTATGTGCAGGTGCAAAGTGATTAAGCTGACCTTTCCGCTAGCATCTTACCTGCATTGCTCTGTAGAATCTAAAGTTCTTAAATGTAACGTGAACAAGTAATATTACTAAAAGAAGCGTACATATCAACCCCGACGTCCCGAGTCATTACTTTGAAGACAGTTATTCTAAAAGTAATTGCTCTTTTGACCAATCAGATATGCTCTGAAAAAGAGCTGATGCGAAAATATCTAACGTGATAATTTCCCATCATTATTCAACAGGCTAATGGGTCTCCAGTTGTCTATATAAAGAGTATCCTTATTAAGTTTGGGAATCAAAGTAATTACACCTTGTTTTAAGGAAGCCGGTAACTCCCCTTTTTCTATTGATTCGTGAAACATAGCAAGAATGAAAGGAATCAATTTATCATTGAATGCTTTATAAAACTCGCTTATTAAACCATCATTTCCAGGGGACCTATTGTCCTTAAGGCTTTTAATACAGTCTTTTATCTCAATTTCAGATAACTCATCATCACAAAAATCCCTGAAATCATTATCTATTTTAGCAATGTTTGCAACACGTCATGCTCTTATCAACTGAGCTACGAAGGAGCACGTCGACGTCACTAGAATGATGACAAGCCATTTTAAGGGATTCTAAAGGGAATCAGAATTCCAAACTAATTTCTATGGCAACACAGTTGTCAATTTTGTAAACAATCATTTTCGAACCGACGTTCTATGGAACGATTTCTGTGCGAAAACAACAACTTTGCTGCTGACAACAAACTTGTTTGATTTTTGAGACCTGAGAACAATCGACTGGAAAATGCCTGGGTGCTTTTCAAGACTGGCGGAGAGAGTGCATGGACGTCGGCGGCCTACTGCGTCGACAGGTTGTTCAAATTCATTTGTGGCTTGTTTTTCTTGTCTTTTTCTGTTTTGCAGGGTTCGTGATCGTCGACAGGTGGACAGCGACTTCGAAGAGGGTATGTGGAGTTTACAACTCTTATTTTACTACATTTAACAATGTCATTATAATTTGCGAAATGTTGTGTATTTCTATCATTCAGACGTGGCAAAAATGCTTGTGCTCGAGATGTTGTAGCTTGCTAGCTAACATTAACTTTAGTAACTGTTGCTAAGCAATCAACTTTTGCTACCTAGCTAATATCAGCAATCTTGCTATTTTTTTTATGTCCTAACAATAGTTTATTTTATATTCCAATGTTCCTCATTTTAGAAACAACTGTCCTGGATGAGGTCCAGTTGGATGTGCCATTGGATGATGTGCCAGATGTTCCACAGCTGCCAGTCCTCCTTGATGTCCAGAATGCTGCTATCATCCTTGAGGATGTGCCAGATGTGCAGACTATCCTTGAGGTACAATTTTCTGAAAGTTTGGGGTTTTATGTTTGAAAAATATCCCAGATATTCAAGTTGTGTCTCTTTAACATGAAACAAAACTCTTGTCTGCTTTCTGCTTTAGGAGGCCACTGTTATTTGGCAGTTGATTCTGATTAGGTTCAGCCCCCAGTACTGTGGGCCTGTTGTGATCAGGGTAAGAGACCCCCCCCCCCCCCCCCCCCCCCCCACACACACACACACAGTCACATCACGGTTACAATGTTTACTGTTTCCAACATGAATGTATTGTAATGTGCAGAACAATGCCGGTCCGGTGGTTAAAGCTTGGAGAACTTTCCAGTTCATCAGCCCCATCATCACCTACATGCGTGGGGGATCCCAGGTATGTGTCTTTGTAACAACCTAATCATAATCTATATTGTCAGTCATTTGATCTTGATGGAAATGTGTCACAGCAATTGCCGAAGTGGTTTTGTTGATGTTGTCTTGTTGTTTATCTCAACAGCAGGTGGTGGTGAGGATGCACCACGTGAGTAGGGTGAGAGGCCTGGAGACTCAACTGGTGTGGGCCATCTCCAAGGAGACAGCCAGGCTTAGTCCAGAGGGCATCCCCTACTGTGCCACCAAAGTGCAGTCCATCACTTGGATCCAGGTAAGACGTAAATACTACTGAAACAGTAGTAGATTAGGCTTTTCTTCACTTATTCCATTTGGCCTTAACATGTATTCTCTCTCTGTCAGCGTGTGGCTGGCAGGGTGACCCACTATGCGTCTCACCTCCGCCACGAGACGTCTGTGGACGTGACGCTTGGCTGCAACCAGGTAAATAAACGATTTCCTATGTATATAGACTAGACATTACTGGGCATTTTTGCATTAGATTTGGTGTGTTATCTAATAACGTGTGTGTGTGGTAAACAAGTGTGTTGTGTGTGTTTTGAGCAGCAGACTGATGTCTCAGTGGTGTACGCCACTCTCCACATGGGGCTGGACGGGCTTCTCTCCTCTTCAGCGTGGTCGGAGGCTGCCTCCTTCTCTACTCCCACCACTCAGCAGTTCACTGACCCAGAGCCTGAGGGCCACAACTGCTATGAGGTCAGACGTTACACACACATACTATTGACTAGGAGCATTAAGATCCTTCCATTGACCGATTGTTTGTTATGTCATTGCACTGGTCACTGATTTTGAATGCTTGTTTTGTTGTCGTAGGGCTGGGAGGAGGACCTGCTGCCTGAGGAGAGGGAGGTTCCTCTGCTAAAGTGAGTTCCTCTAAATGTCTGTGTAGTCTGGGCTTGTCAGATGCTGAAGGATTGTGGTCATAATGCTGTTATCCCCCATTGACTCTAATGGTTGACATGCTCCATTCCCTCCCTTTCACAGCCTCTACCTTACCACCAAGAGAGTGGAGGACATCGCCCTGAGGCTCGTCTCCTTGCGCCAGGCCTTCACTGTGAGTGGACCCACTGTTCTTTTTGTCTCTGTGACTTCTTGTTCTCCAAGAGGAAGATGTCTCACCCTAACTCTTCCCTCTTCCCTAGACCCTGCTTGGTTCCACCCTGAGCAGGAACCATCTGTTTGTGGCGGGAAAGGTCCTCCTGGGCGCCCTTGTTCAGGCCAACCACATGGTAACTCACTAACTCATTCTCTTTCAAGGGAAAGAGAGCATCCCTGAGGGGAATGTGTTCTGTTCACTAAGATGCTCTTTTCTTTGTCATAGGACGAGGCCAAATTCATCCGTACCTATAACAACTTTGTGGACTACCTGAGTGACCCCTCCAAGCGGAATGACATTGAGAGGGAGCTGGCTGAGGCAAAGGTGAGTTCATTAACTCTTTCAAGTCTCACTGAGTTCTTCCACATGCATGTCTTTATACATCACAGTAGCTGATATTTATGAAATCATTCCTATTTTCTCCAAACGTGTTTTCTTGTCCTAGATCCATCATGTGAACATGATAGATGTCCTCTTTGAGCTAGTGCTGTTTGGGATGATGACAGCTCAGAAGTCCCTGATGGTGGTAAGTAGCATCTCACTGGTACATGTTTTGATCTCTCTCTATTAGCAGTTTCACTTAAATTCCTCTTCTCTTCTCTCCTCTTTTCTCCTCCTTTGTTTCCTTTAGCACCCTGGTGGGTTCGTGGAGCGTCTGTACGCTCTCCTGTACTCCTTCCTGCCCACTGCTGCCAACATGGAGTCAGAGGCTGATAGATACCTGCTGCTGCTCAATGGAAGAGTCAAGAGGTTACTTCCTGTTTACTTCCATATTCTTAGTGTACTTCCTGTTTACTTCCATATTCATGGTTAACCAGGTTCCAATGCCATTTTAGGGGGAGTATTTCTAATGGTCTCTCTCCTCTTGATAAGCTAGTAACTCAGAGCCATTTTCTATGTGTTGTGTGGTGTTCTCTTCAGGGCGGACTGATGGCTCTGCTAGATGACATGTTTGGCCAGCAGCTGGCCTGGTACTTTAACCCAGAGTCTCTGGTCACTGAGCTCTCCAGCCTCCTGGAGTACCACTTGGAGAACCTCATGGCCAGCATGTAGTCCTACTGCAGGGACCATACTCCTTTCTCCTTCTCTCTCTCTTTTGAAGGAATTGAGGACTTGAAGTGCTTTGTTGAACTCTGATTAGTTAACACCCATTAATGTAATGTATTCTCTTGTTTTCTCTCCCCACAGGATTATTGTGACACTTTGCCACCCAACAGGGATCTAGACACCAATGCACTACATTACTTTGCACTGAATTTGACATTTTAAAATAAAATAAGTTGTAGTTCAAAAACATTTTTGTTTCTGTCTTTTCATCTATTTGGTTTTATGACCATTTCCTCTTCCTGGAGGTATAATGCATATATTAGAATATTACATCAACAATGATGCTTTATTATCTGCATATGGAAATAAAAAACAACGTCTGAATGACACACACAATCCATGTCTCAATTCTCTCAAGGTTTTAAAATATTTCTTTAACTCCCCTTCATCTACACTGATTGAAGTGGATTCAACAAGTGACATCAATAAGGGGTCATAGCTTTAACTTGGTCAGTCTATGTCATGGAAAGAGCAGGTGTCCTCACTGTTTTGTATTATCAGTGTGTGTAGTAACCTGGTACAGTATAAAGTATACCACTAGAGGGGATTGCTTCAGTCTTGAATGTTACTTCTCACTATCCCTACATTAAAAGTCTGCCATTGTAGACTCCGGTAACTTCGGTATCTTAGTTTTTTATATTTGCCATTAATGTCTGAACCATTTCCCGTCTTTCCCACTGAAACCGTAATGTTAGCGTTCATGTGAGAGAGGGTGTAGTAGTGCATACTGACCACTAGTTGGATCATAGTGTGGGTGGTGGAGTTTATGCAGGAACACAGAGGGTAGAGGCATTCTCCATCACAGTAGAAGGCAGAGTAACCCGTAGGAGCCAATACCCAGTCCTAATGGAGAGAAATACCATAGAAATCGAATGACAAGATTAGATGAATGACTAGAACAGGCTCTTTCTATGAGAAATACATGATAAAGAATGCAATGAACATACTCTACAATGCACATTCTACACAAATGCCTTGCTTCCCTAGAATACTAACTGTCTGTTACAGAAAATAAGGTGGTACAATGTTAGCTCATGATTATCTATTCAGTACAATGAGCAGTTAAGAGAGATGGAATCTCACCTTCTAGCCTTGTTCACTGAATCTCACAGATAATTCATGTCTCCTACAAGCCTGACGCCCACTGATGATATGGCTGTGATCTGAAAGGGACCAAAAAATATGTTATGAACCAGGAAAGACTAATGTACACTTTGGATGCATTGGATTTCAAATGAAATGTAAACGTAACTTAAGTCATTTTGTAATTTGGATGAACTATCCCTTTAAACTGTGTATAAAACAAGTTGAACTACAAGATGAAAAACCAGTGTTGTCCCCTGACCTTGTATGTATACTGGGCAAGGGCAGGTCGTATTTGGGCTTCTTATGGGGTTTGGGTTTCAGGGCGACAGGGGGACTGGTTGGCCCTGAAGAAGCTGGTTAGATGAGTACTTGAAGGCTTATATCTATATTTTGGAATATTGGATTTTAATTTCGGGAGGCTTTCATCATGGAAAAGGGACCAGACCACTTTTTTTGTTAGTTAACCTAAACGAATCACGACCCTCTATAGAATAACAACAGTGACAACAGTTGACTGCTATTTAAGTAATAATTTGACTGTCAAATCCATGTATTGGTGTGTGGCCATTGACTTTTATGGAGAGGCCGCCCCACATTTTCTGTGCCATTTCCTGGGCATTTCATTAACTCCGTTCTAAGTTCTGCGCATCCCAGCGCTTGGAAAAATCAATGGTACAAAACACAATATATTGATCTTTTAGGAGGTGCGTAATGGGCTGCAGGGAAGTCAGGCGTAGGAGAGCAGAACTGGGTATTAACCGGAGCAGTTTAATGAGGAGAAAACCAACAGCACCCAGAACAACAGAATATGGGTTGAAATAACCCGTCGCAAACCAGTCTGAAGTGCACATACACTTTACAACAAACAATTCCACACACAGACATGGGGGGAACAGAGGGTTAAATACACATCTAGTAATGAGGGAATGTAAACCAGGTGTGTGGGAAAACAAGACAAAACAAATGGAAATGAAAGGTGGATCGACAATGGCTAGAAGACCGGTGACGTCGACCGCCGAACGCAGCCCGAACAAGGAGAGGAACCGACTTTAGTGGAAGTCGTGACAGATCTGTTTAAAACAATCAATCTTGTCATCGTGATCTGAGGTTAACATTTTGTGTAATTCCACTAAGTTTTATAGGGTGAAAATGCAAGCTTGTGTAAGGTAGTAACACAAACTGTCCGCATTAGGGAAATTTGCGCAATATACAATTTACTATGGCAAAGAAATTCAACATGTCAATTTAAGAATATTGTATTCTTTGCCTACTCAAAGTATTACCAAAAGTACATATATTTAAAGGGACATAACACTGAGAACCCTGGACATGGGTGGGGGAATATTTGTGTGATGACCTAAAATAGGGGCAGAAGCTCACCAGCACCAGCAGTCTCTCCAACAACCCCTGAACGTCAGAGTCATTTAACCATTTAGAGAGTTGAACAAATCCCTGGCACTCTAGACTAGAGCCTCCATAGTCTATGCAGCAACCTGAACATTTCACATGCCTACCTTTAGGTTTCTCTCAGTACAGTCCATTGTACTGGCCTGTGTGATGTGTAGTAGTTTGATGCATCTTATTACTTTGTTTGTTTGTCACCCGAAAATTCAGTCTCAGCCAATGATTGTTAATATCCTCCATTCCTTACCTGACCCTTACAGACGCAGATGCCTGACCTGAAGACATTCAAACAGCACTTTGAGAGCAAGCATCCCAAGTCCCCAATGCCAACAGAGCTGGTTGATGTTGAGACTTAAAACGATGACACACACAATGGACCTACAGCTGGGGTAAGATGCAGTATACAGTGGGAAGAAATAGTAAGTGAACCCTTTGGAAATACCTGGATTTCTTTTATTTTTGTATTCTTTTATTTTATACTTAGTTTTTAAATTACTTAGTTTTTATTGTAGGAACACAAAGTACAAATAAAGCCAAACAAAAGAACAACAACAACAAAAGATCTGGCAGTTACAGTGCACTTCATACCTTCATCATCATACCATCATATTAGTTACATTGACATCTTTGAATTAGACCTTTTCCAAGTACGAAACCCATTTTTCCCAGTATTCTTGACCTATCTCCTGTTGAGTTCTTAAGGCAAAGGTCATACACTCCGTGTGGTGTATTTCTTCTACAATGTCTATCCATTGTGTCACTGTGGGAGGGTCTTTTTGTAGCCATTTCCTAGTGATAGCCTTTTTACTGGCTGCCAGTTGGACCTTCAAGAGGTACTTTTCTCTATTGTGTAAGTTATCAGGTATTTCACCCATGTACAAAGAAATGAATGTTTGTTCTATGTCAAATCCCATTATTTTTCCAATGTTAGATCTTATTTGTTAGATCTTATTTCTCCCCAGTAAGTTTCGATTGCGGGGCAAGTCCAAAAGATATGAGAGTGGTCCGCCCTCAATAGACCGCATTCTCTCCAACAAGGGTGTTGTGAGCCAGTCTGTTTTAATTTCAGTTTAGGTGTTATGAAGAAACGTATAACATTCTTCCAACAGAATTCTCTCCATGACCTTGAGTTGGTGGAGCTTTGTTGAGTCTCTAATATATTCAACCATGTTTCATCAGTTATTTCAATGTTAAGTTCCTCCTCCCATTTCTTTTTAAAATAGTTTGTAGAATGTTTCTTTGAGGATTGAAAACCCAAGTAGAGATTTGAAATCATTTTTTCGTTACTCCCCAAGTTGTATGCGTTAGTGAATACTTGGATTAATTTTGGAGGTGCTCGAGGGTCAGTCACTTTTATCTCCCTTACGAAATAGTGTTGTACTTGTAGGTATCTGTAAAAATCTTGTTTATCCAAGCCATGTTTTTTACTTAGGTCCTGGAAGTTATCTAGGTTCCCATTCCTTACAATTGTACTGAATGACATGATGCCTTTCTGCGTCCATTGTTTAAACCTGCTGTCCTGAGTTGCAGGGATGAAGCTGGGGTCGTATGCGGGCCCATTCAGCAGTTTGATCTCTCTGTCTAAATTATTTTGCTTAACTACCCTAAACCATGTCTTCAGAGAGAAATTAATCCACTGATTTTGTCTATTGTATATTTCTTTTACCATGTCCTTATTTCCCAGTACTGACTGTATGGGTATCTCTGTCAGCGTAGTCTCAATGTCTTTCCATTTGGATTCGTATTCTGAATTGCACCATCACACCAGGGGTCTCAATTGGGCTGACACATAATAATCTTTTAGGTTTGGTAAGGCCATACCCCCACAGTTTTTTGGTAACTGTAATGTTGTATATCTAGTTCTTGGTCTCTTACTGTTCCGTTTATCCCATTCCCTAAACTGTTTAGGTGGGATTTCTATGGGCAGTGATTGGAACAAATACAGTAACCTCGGCAGGATGTTCATTTTGATTGTTTCAATTCTACTACTAAGATCTAAGGGAAGTGAATTCCACCTGTCTAGGTCATCATATATTTTCTTGTTAATGTGATCGTAATTCATACAATAAAGTTTGGGTATATCTTTTGGTAAATTTACTCCCAGATATATAATGGATGAAGAGGTCCAGGTGAAGTTATACCTACTCTTCAGATCTTCCTGTGGGGTATAATTATATACTAGGGCTTGGGTCTTGTGTACGTTAAGCACATACCCTGAATATGTTCCAAATGTTGTAAAACATCCATCTATCTAGATACACTTGAGCCTGGGTCTTTAAGGAATAACAGAACGTCATCAGCATATATGCATATCTTATGTTCACTGCCTCTTATTGTTATTCCCTCTAAAGTTGGGTCCTGTCTTATTGCCTGTGCTAATGGTTCTAGGTACAAGGAGAAGAGCGTGGGTGTATATGGTATCCCATCTAAAGATAAGGTTACTTATCTTGAAATTGTTATATGCAAGGATGAAAAACAATTGATCTTTAACTCCATTGAGAAAACAAAGAACAAATTGAACCTCTTGTTGATGAGAGATATTTCGTTATACGGTCGAATATTATTATCCAAAGCTGAAGGGTTATCCAGGCCGGTTTATGTCTCGTTATCACTTGACTTACCCCCTAAAATTGTAAAGGACTTAGATAAGATTTATAGTTTTATTTGATGTGATATCCACAAAAATGATGTGGATATATTGAAGCAACATCTCAAGACATCAGTCAGGAAGTTAAGGCTTGGTCGCAAGTGGGTATTCCAAATGGACAATAACCCCAAGTATACTTCCAAAGTTGTGGCAAAATGACTTAAGGACAACAAAGTCAAGGTATTGGAGTGGCCATCACAAAGCCCTGATCTCAATCCTATAGAACATTTGTGGGCAGAACTGAAAAGGCGTGTGTGAGCAAGGAGGCCTACAAACCTGACTCAGTTACACCAGCTCTGTCAGGAGGAATGGGCCAAAATTCAGTCAACGTATTGTGGGAAGATTGTGGAAGTCCACCCGAAACATTTGACCCAAGTTAAACAATTTAAAGGCAATGCTACCAAATACTAATTTAGTGTATGTAAACTTCTGACCCACTGGGAATGTGATGAAAGAAATAAAAGCTGAAATAAATCATTCTCTCTACTATTATTGTGACATTTCACATTCTTAAAATAAAGTGATGATTCTAACTGACCTAAGACAGGGATTTTTTTACTAGGGTTAAATATCAGGAATTGTGAAAAACTGAGTTTAAATGTATTTGGTTAAGGTGTATGTAAACATCAGACTTCAACTGTACATAGAAGTGCACACTATTCTTATTGTTTTTTAATGTATCTTAAAAGTAAAAGTAATATAGTCAACTATACAACTTCTACTACTACACTACTACTACTACACTTTATATCATCCAATAATATATCATGAAAAACACTCAACATGAAGAATTTATGCAATTATGTTAATTTCAAATATTTATTTTGAAATATAGATTAGGTGCTCTTCTTTTTATAGCAGGAAGTAAAGGGACTGGACAAGGCTTTGCCTATAGCTGAAAACATCCTGGAAATGAGCGAACGCTTCCTTGGTTTCTTCTTGGTGGAGCATACACTCTCTGTTCGGCAGGTTTCTTGATCATTGACAATTGCTGGGGGAAAAAATGTAAACATAACATTTCTTTAACTGACCCTAGTTAGTGTGAAGAATTAGTATTGCATTATTATTATTTAAATTGTAATATTCTACATAATTTCCAAATGTAGGGCGGCAGGTAGCCTAGCAGTCTCAATCCGCCTATTTAACACAGAAGTGTTACATAGGCCCCCCCAGGGCTTAGTCTGTTTAGTGCCAGAAAGAAGGGGATAAAAACATGCTAAAATATATATACATATACAGTGCCTTGCGAAAGTATTCGGCCCCCTTGAACTTTGTGACCTTTTGCCACATTTCAGGCTTCAAACATAAAGATATAAAACTGTATTTTTTTGTGAAGAATCAACAACAAGTGGGAAACAATCATGAAGTGGAACGACATTTATTGGATATTTCAAACTTTTTTAACAAATCAAAAACTGAAAAATTGGGCGTGCAAAATTATTCAGCCCCTTTACTTTCAGTGCAGCAAACTCTCTCCAGAAGTTCAGTGAGGATCTCTGAATGATCCAATGTTGACCTAAATGACTAATGATGATAAATACAATCCACCTGTGTGTAATCAAGTCTCCGTATAAATGCACCTGCACTGTGATAGTCTCAGAGGTCCGTTAAAAGCGCAGAGAGCATCATGAAGAACAAGGAACACACCAGGGCAGGTCCGAGATACTGTTGTGAAGAAGTTTAAAGCCGGATTTGGATACAAAAAGATTTCCCAAGCTTTAAACATCCCAAGGAGCACTGTGCATGCGATAATATTGAAATGGAAGGAGTATCAGACCACTGCAAATCTACCAAGACCTGGCCTTCCCTCTAAACTTTCAGCTCATACAAGGAGAAGACTGATCAGAGATGCAGCCAAGAGGCCCATGATCACTCTGGATGAACTGCAGAGATCTACAGCTGAGGTGGGAGACTCTGTCCATAGGACAACAATCAGTCGTATATTGCACAAATCTGGCCTTTATGGAAGAGTGGCAAGAAGAAAGCCATTTCTTAAAGATATCCATAAAAAGTGTTGTTTAAAGTTTGCCACAAGCCACCTGGGAGACACACCAAACATGTGGAAGAAGGTGCTCTGGTCAGATGAAACCAAAATTGAACTTTTTGGCAACAATGCAAAACATTATGTTTGGCGTAAAAGCAACACAGCTCATCACCCTGAACACACCATCCCCACTGTCAAACATGGTGGTGGCAGCATCATGGTTTGGGCCTGCTTTTCTTCAGCAGGGACAGGGAAGATGGTTAAAATTGATGGGAAGATGGATGGAGCCAAATACAGGACCATTCTGGAAGAAAACCTGATGGAGTCTGCAAAAGACCTGAGACTGGGACGGAGATTTGTCTTCCAACAAGACAATGATCCAAAACATAAAGCAAAATCTACAATGGAATGGTTCAAAAATAAACATATCCAGGTGTTAGAATGGCCAAGTCAAAGTCCAGACCTGAATCCAATCGAGAATCTGTGGAAAGAACTGAAAACTGCTGTTCACAAATGCTCTCCATCCAACCTCACTGAGCTCGAGCTGTTTTGCAAGGAGGAATGGGAAACAATTTCAGTCTCTCGATGTGCAAAACTGATAGAGACATACCCCAAGCGACTTACAGCTGTAATCGCAGCAAAAGGTGGCGCTACAAAGTATTAACTTAAGGGGGCTGAATAATTTTGCACGCCCAATTTTTCAGTTTTGATTTGTTAAAAAAGTTTGAAATATCCAATAAATGTCGTTCCACTTCATGATTGTGTCCCACTTGTTGTTGATTCTTCACAAAAAAATACAGTTTTATATCTTTATGTTTGAAGCCTGAAATGTGGCAAAAGGTCGCAAAGTTCAAGGGGGCCGAATACCTTCACAAGGCACTGTATATATATATTCGTCAACTTTGTTATATCTCTCAGATTTAGGACAGACACTTTCCATGTAGTGAATATGTTATTCAATGCATTCGTATCGGCTATTAGCAGTAAGGACGATACAAACCCCTCGGCCTAGACAGGGCTTAGACTCTTGTGGGTTAAAAAGCATGATCATTACAAAGGTGCAACTAGTGCTGTGGACAATAAAAGGCCACGCTAAAATGTGCAGTTTTGTCACACCACACAACGCCACAGATGTCTCAGAGACAGAGACTGAGAAGAATAGGAGCAAGGAAAAACGCTGGTTGACTTGTTTTGAGGGAGCGTGCAATTGGCATGCTGACTGCAGGAATGTCCACCAGAGCTGTGGCCAGAGAATTGAATGTTTATTTCTTTACCATAAGCCGCCTTCAATGTCGTTTTAGAGAATTTGGCAGTATGTCCAACCGGCCTCACAACCACAGACCAAATATATGGCGTCGTGTTGGCTGTAGGGTTATGGTGTGGGCAGGCATAATCTACGGACAACGAACACAATTGGATTTTATCAATGGCAATTTGAATGCACAGAGATACCATCACGAGATCCGTAGGCCCATTGTCGTGCCATTCATCCACCGCCATCACCTCATGTTTCAGCATGATAATGCATGGCCCCATGTCGAAAGGCCTGCATACTCACCAGACATGTGATCCATTTAGCATGTTTGTGATGCTCTGGATTGACGTGTACAACAGCGTGTTCCAGTTCTCACCAATAATCAACAACTTCACACAGCTATTGAAGAGGAGTGGGACAACATTCCATAGGCCACAATCAACAGCCTGATCAACTCTATGCGAAGGAGAAGTGTCACGCTGCATGAGGCAAATGGTGATCACACCAGATACAGACTGGTTTTCTGATCCACGCCCCTACCTTTTTTTAAGGTATCTGTGACGAACAGATGCATATCTGTATTCCCAGTCATGTGAAATCCATAGATAAGGGCCTAATGAACATATTTCAATTGACTGATTTCCATAAATGAACTGTAACTCAATAAAATCTTTGAAATTGTTGCACGTTGCGTTTATATTTATGTTCAGTACACATTTGAGTGTATTGACTTACCTGTTTCTCTGACGGCAGGGGTCTGGTTCTGGGAAGGTGTTGGAGTGCAGTGGTTCTTCTTGTTGACCTGCTTTGTACACTGGGTAACAAACAGTCATTTATACAGTAGGAGAAATTGCACACAAAGGGTATCAGCGTTTACCATCATACTGTACATAATGAATAAAAAATAATCTTAAAAATTTGTATTTTGATGACATATGTACCTTTTGGTTGAGTCCACAGAGAGCACTGAATCTTCCTCTCTTCTTTTCCTTTCTACCAGTTGTTGGAAGCCCAGAATTACCTACCTTGTCACTGCCAAGTGCATTGCGTGATGACAACTGGGTCATGGAGGGAGGTGAAGAGCTAGCCTCATTGCATTTCGTTAGTAGTTCCCTAGTTAATGATTTGACCAGGGCATCGTCAAATGCATAATCCGTTGACTTCATTGCAACCTGGAGCATCTTCTCTGACCCAAATTCTTGAAGAAGCCCCTTGTAGACAGCCTTGAAAATCTTTTTGATTTTCAGATTCTGGGGGTAGGCTTGAGTTGGTTCAAGGCCTGAGGTGCCACAGAACTCAGACAGAATCCTCTTTGTGAGAACTCTTGATGTTTCACCAATGTCAGAGGATTCCAGTAATGTGAAAGGGGTGATCATTGACAGCAATCTAACAATCAGTAAAAGTACCAAAGAGGTGTAGTCATTGCTAGTGGAGTCAAATGATGCATGTGAATCAGAGTCCATGGCTGATGGAGTTGATGGATGCACAGAGGCACTAGACATCTCCAGATCTTTGTTGTCCATCTTGGATTCCACCTCTCCTAAAATTTGAATATCCACAGTTCCACCGTTGTGTGTGCTGCTGCCAGACAGAGAGGGTCTAGGCAATGATTTGGCACTAGACTGACGGCTAGTGGTCATGAGAGCCGGTCTGTCAGAGTCAAGTGTTCCAGCATCAGTTGGGGACAACCCATTGATTATGTTCATCAACTCTGATAATTCTTCTGATGAATTGGAGGCCAAAGAACAGGTATCCATGACCTGATTGACCATTATATTGGTGAAAAGGCTCTTTGTGTCACAGTAAACCTGTGAGGAACTAACGGAGATGGCAGAAGAGCTCGGGATAAGCCGACTTGTGTCCTGCAGAGAACCATCAGAGATGATAGTTTGGCAGAAATCGGATCCTTGTGATGGTGGAGGAAGCCAGAAGACAATCTGCTGTAGCAGACGTTTTATTGACTCCGTAGCAAAGGAGTACACAAGGTCAGATGGAAACTCCCTGGATTCTTCAGAAGCATTCAATCCTGTCTTCAGCTTCAAAAGAATAGAGTCAGACACGCTCTTGCCAGCTGGCACAAAAAGAGCCTGGGGGGTGTTGTGACTCTTTATGAGCTCATAAACTTTGTCAGTGAGCTCATGTGAGAAGTTCTGAAGACCGTCCCTGGGGCTGAGTATCGCAAGTCTTCTTGTAAAAGAAGTGACATCATCTGCAGTGGCTATGTGTTCCATATCTTCTCTTGGAATGACCTCCATAACAATGTCAACTATGGCAGAGATGGTTTGCCTTGTGTAATTTGTTGACCCTTGTGAATGAGTTGAGGAGTCACTCATATCAATGACCGAACTCCTAATGATAGGACAATAGATTTCAACAGGCCACTCATCAGGGACTGGAGTGCCTGGAAGAGAATTTGTAAAATCACTCTGGGACCCTCTGGTCATGGCAGAGGTGATGGACAGGGAGGACTTTGAGGAGGATGGCCGGTGTATCTCGTGTCTATCAGTTCTCACCATGTCAACATCCTCCAACATGGAGCCCACGATGGAACGAGTCAAGAGGCCTTTCTCTGAGGTGCTCATCCTCTCTGACATAGACACTCTCCTCTGGATTGTCATCAGAGTCTGACTAATTAAGGCTTTGGAATAATTGACCATGCTGGTCTGGCTGCCTTCATGTTCACTGTAAGTCATTTGTGTAGAAGTAGCTGTTCTGCATATGGATTCGGCATGTTTGGGGGCCTCAACCACATTGTCTAGGAGGACCGGTTGTTGCTGGGCAAAAAAATCCTTGACCTTGATGAACACATTGTTGAACAGGTTTACAGTGCCTGGCCAAATGATCTTTCCTTTCACATTGGCCCCGTTCTGAACACTGACAGGAAGGGTTGAAGCTGACAGGGATCTCTCTAACTGGCCAGACACTGAAGCATCAGACATTTTAGTCATCTGGGTGAAGCTATTAAGGTCTTTAGTGATGCTTATGACGATGTTGGATGCTGCAGAATTGGTGTGCAGAGAAGAGGTGAACAAAGGTGGAGTTCCACTCTTCTGAAGGATTTTGATATCTCTATCATCACCATCGTTACTGGACTCTGCACAAATGTCTGCACTTCTACCATCAAGGCTGGTATTTACAATGATCAACCCTGATTGAAGGATCCCACCAGCCATATGTGAGGCTTTAGTGTGAAACTCCTCAGTACATAGTTTGTCAAAGGCTGTGGATTTAAGACTTCTAGAGGATGCCTCCTCCTCATCATTGTTGATCTCACCATGCAAATTGTCCTGTGTATTGACAGCATAGTCATCAACAGATAAATATGATTTGGAGGCGGCAAGGACGTCAATCTGAGAAACAACGGCATCCAAAAGCTTGGACAGGTCTTCTGTATCTCGTTTTAGGCTATAGAGGCATTTCTCCATGGATTCCTCAGATTGATACACAGTGAGGATCTGACTAATGACCTCCTTGGTACAGGTTTGAAGGTCTGCTTGGATTTTCAAGAGAATCACTATTACAAGTCACCTGAGAATCTAAACTTTCACTAGGAGCCTGTTTGAGAGTCTCATCATGTATTGGTGTAACACCATCAATGACCTTTACAGAGTCTTGGCAGGGAGTGAGAAACCGCCTCAGCATTTCTCTAAATCTATGATATATAATACGAGCAGCAGAAAGGGTGCTCACTTTTGAAATTCTGACATTTTCAGAGTCATGTGCCTGCATGGACTGAACAACAGTCTCCACATCTGTTACAAAAGTGTCCAGCAATGTAGATGCTTCAGAGTCTCCCAGTAAGCTGTTTGTAAAGGGGTTGACATATCTCAGATCTTCACTCACTGCCTTTCTAGCCTTTGTCTGGAAAGACACACCGGAGAGTTTCTTCATATTTATAATTGGAAGACTCTGGGTAGATTCACTGTTGGTGGTGCTGTCCTGCAGACCAAGTGGAAAAGTGAGATGGGAGAGACATTGTTCACTGTCTAACAACTCAGATGGTGAGGGGGAACAAGAACTGGTGAAATCATTCAAGTCAGACATGATGCCATCCACAAATAGAATGGCCTCCAGAGACTCTTCAGAATCACACTCTCCAACAGAAGATGAGAACTTCTTCATCACCTCAGTCTTATACAAGACTAGAACCTGGCTGGCAATCGCTTTTGTGGTGTCAAGGAGGACTTGGTAATGGCCTCACCATTACTGGAATGACCGATGTCTAGGCACAAAGTTGGAACCATTGTGAAATAATCTTTTGTGCTCCCCACAAATGTACTTGCGAGAGACCCTTTTTCTGGACAGGTAAGAAGCCTCTTCAGCGTATTTTTTATGTCGTAGTAACAACCAACAGTGTAAGACCAGATCTTACTTTGATGGTTTTCAAGATGGATCTGCTCGCCCTGTGCAGGGGAGCAGGATGCCCTGATAGACTGGGTAAGATTGTCCATGTCTGAAACAAAGGTACTTATCAACTCAGAGGCCTCAGGGTCTCTGATCTCACCTATCCTAGGAGTTGGACAAGATGATGTAGTGCCAGAACAACATGATGTACAACCCCTGAATCTTTTAACGATCTCCCGGATCGATTCAGTGGCCTTGGTCTGAAACTCCTCAGTGAGTAGTCTGTCCATACTTTGTGTTGACAGACGAAGACTAGATTTGGCACCTTTGATATTGAGGTTGCTCTCTCCTTGTTTTAGCATCTCCTCAGGACTTTTACAAGCTTCAAGCATCTTCATATGGTCAGCAACAACACAAAGCAGTTCCCTCTTGTCGGGTTCATTTTTCTCCTTATTGCTGAAGTTCAAAACAGTGCCACTGAGGGCTGTCATGACCTGTCCTGTTAAATGTGTCATATCCACCTCAACACCATCCTCTCTGAGAACAACATTCTGCTCAACACTCTTCCCATTAATGTACATCTGAAGTATGTTGGAAACACCAGACACCATCTCCTCAACCACCTTGGTGCTGGAGACACCACCACTGGCAAAAATGACAGGGGACATTCGCCCAGAGACGGGAGTTTGGATGGCCACAGAGATTATGGAATTGACCTTCTTTGACACTTCTCCAACAATAACCCGGGATAGACTTTGAGTGTCTACCTGGTCCTCTCTTTGGATACAGAGGACATTGTTCAGCGACTCTTTGAAGGAATCCTGGACACCAGTGAGGAGACTGTCCTCAGTGATCCCAAAAAAGTCCCTGAGTGGCTCAGATGATATAGACTCACCATCTCCCTGAGTATTTGGCAACACTGTCTGAGACCTTTGAGAATACAAAGCAAACAATACAGCATTCCATATTAAATAGTAGACACGGTAGTGACATTAATACATCATTCAGTAATCAGTTAAACTGGTCATTAAGAGTAAACTGTTATACAGATAACAAAACATATTTTCACAAAATGGGTTATGAATAGTTAGGTGAAACCGGTTTCTTTAGGAATGACTGAACATACCCATTACGAGAGGAGCTTGATTTGGCCGTGCAACACCTTGAGGATTTGCTGCTGCCTCTCTTGCGAACCTTCAGGTTT
Source organism: Oncorhynchus kisutch (assembly GCF_002021735.2). Lineage (NCBI taxonomy): Eukaryota > Metazoa > Chordata > Actinopteri > Salmoniformes > Salmonidae > Oncorhynchus > Oncorhynchus kisutch. The sequence goes on from NW_022262849.1 coordinate 86,701, forward strand.
GTGCTAGAGGATCTCTCTGATTCTGTCAGAGACTTGCCGGATACTGGAGACACATGGCTGTATATCCGTACAAAACGGAAAATTGCAGGGATGATGACCTCCAGGATGGCCTCAGATACAAACCGCACAATCTCCAGGCACATCTCTGCAAGCAATGCCCTCATCACCTGTAGGACCGAAACAGTGTAGGTAAATTACTCATAGCCGGGCTCTGAAACCAAGCTCCTCGAAGAGATACCAACAATCTCACATATGTTCATGAGAATCATGAAAGTGGCATACATTGGAAAGCATGAAAAGCAGTAGGCTACTAAAAAGCTATTTGAATGAAACTGTTTGTGATAATGTGGATGATACTGTAGATAGATAAAAGGTTTGTATCTAATATTCTTGAAACATCTATTAATATATCTATGAATCATTTTCAGGGTGAAGGGACTTACAGGGTCCATCCTGCCAATGCTTAACTGCCTCCATTGCCTATAGGAGATAATTAGATGTTTTTAGCACCAAAAAGCACACCAACACACATACAATTTATAAAATCCTCCAGATGACATTGCATTCAAATACTACAATAGAAGTTTGGACAAACTCCTCAGTAAGTTTTTCCAGAAACCGGATGATAATCGGGTTGAAAGCATCCGGATCGATTGGCGGGAGGTCAAGAGCCCTGGTCTGACAAGCCCTGGAGACACACTCACTTAGGATCTTCTCATTAGATTGTCCCTGGTGAGATGTCCCCTGAACTGCCATCCCAGAGAATTCCACAGATGTAGAGGGACCTGTGTGCAAAGCAGCATTCACCAAGGTAAAGAAGTCAGAAAACATGTAACCTTCTGAGGCAAATATGTATTAGCCAACTTTGTGTACTTTGTGAAGTTAAGTAGCCAAGAAAGTATAACATGTGCACTCTGCTATTAGTCCTCTGCTCAATAGATGTCCATACTAAATTACATTTACATGCAAAAGGATTACATTCAGTGAAATTAGAGTTTAATTTCTGACCTGCATCAGTGATCTGCTCCACTTTGTTTCTCTTGGTCCTCTTGGCCTAAAAAGACAATACAGTCAATGATATACACGTAGATACTGTATGAAGCCATTCCAATACAGCCCTTTGAGTAGAGCAAGGGTAAGACTGATTGCAGGGCTGTCCCCGACAAAAAAAATTATTTGTCGACCGAGAGTCATCCTGTTCTAATGTTAAAATGTATTTTTCCATATCAGACACAGCCTATGTGTTTGAATACAATCACCTACATAGGCACTGAGCTTGGCTGATGCTTTAAAATGACTCAGGAAAGAGCCCGATGGTGACACTGTATTTTTACAGCATAGCAAAGATTAAAAACAGCCGAATCTGTGAAATTGCTTAATTCAACATTTTGCCGGTGCATGAGGCTTGGTGCTCACAGAATCAGTAGTCTATTAAACAAATACTCAAACAGGCAACAGAAGCTATATCTGTCTTACTCCTGTATATATGTATACAGTACCAGTCAAAAGTTTGGACACACCTACTCATTCAAGGCTTTTCTTTATTTGTACTATTTTCTACATTGTAGAATAGTAGTGAAGACATCACAACTATGAAATAACACATATGGAATCATTTAGGTACCAAAAAGTGTTAAACAAATCAAAATATATTTTATATTTGAGATTCTTCAAAGTAGCCATCCTTTGCCTTGATGGCATTTTTGCACACTCTTGGCATTCTCTCAACCAGCTTCACCTGGAATGCTTTTCCAACAGTCTTGAAGGAGTTCCCACATATGCTGAGAACTTATTGGCTGCTTTTCCTTCACTCTGTGGTCCAATTCATCCCAAAACATCTCAATTGGGTTGAGGTTGGGTGATTGTGGATGTCAGGTCATCTGATGCAGCCCTCCATCACTCTCCTTCTTGGTCAAATAGCCCTTACACAGCCTGGAGACGCAAACCAGATGGGATGGCGTATCACTGCAGAATACTATGGTAGCCATGCTGGTTAAGTGTGCCTTGAATTCTAAATAAATCACAGACAGTGTCATCAGCAAAGCACCCCCACACCATCACCACTCCTCCATGCTTCATGGTGGGAACCACACATGCAGAGATCATCTGTACACCTACTCTCACAAAGACATTTTTTGGAATTTGGACTCATCAGACCAAAGGACAGATTTCCACCAGTCTAATGTCCATTGCTCGTGTTTCTTGGCCCAAGCAAGTCTCTTCTTCTTATTGGTGTCCTTTAGTAGTGCTTTCTTCGCAGCAATTTGACCATGAAGGCCTGATTCACGCAGTCTCCTCTGAACAGTTGACGATGAGATGTGTCTGTGACTTGAATTCTGTGGAAACATTTATTTGGCCTGCAATGTGAGGTGCAGTTAACTCTAATGAACTTATCCTCTGCAGCCGAGTTAACTCTGGGTCTTCCTTTCCTGTGGCGGTCCTCATGAAAGCCAGTTTCATCATAGCGCTTGATGGTTTTTGCAACTTGATGGTGTTTGCACTTGATGAAACGTTCAAAGCACTTGAAATTTTCCGGATTGACTTTCATGTCTTAAAGTAATGACGGACTGTTGTTTCTCTTTGCTTATTTGAGCTATTCTTGCCATAATATGGTCTTGGTCATTTACCAAATAGGGCTATCTTCTGTCTTGGCTCAAACTGATTGGCTCAAATGCATTAAGAAGGAAAGAAATTCCTTTACTTAATTTTTTAACAAGGCACACATGTTAATTTATGAAATGCATTCCAGGTGACTACCTCATGAACATGGTTGAGAGAATGCCAAGAGTGTGCAAAGCTGTCATTAAGGCAAAGGGTGACTACTTTGAAGAATCTCAAATATAAAATTGATTATGATTTGGTTAACACTTTTTTGATACGTACATGATTCCATATGTGTTATTTCATAGTTTTGATGTCTTCACAATTATTCTACAATGTAGAAAATAGTAAAAAATAAAGAAAAACCCTTTTGACTGGTAATATATATATATATGGATGATTTACAAAGCCAGGCACATTTAACAATTAGGCTATTGATTATAGACCTAATTTAGTTGGGTTTTCCACTCTCCTCAATTTTCTTAGACAATTAGGCTAAGGCCAGGGCTGTTTCCCCGTCTCTGCTGCTGCCTCTGCAACATTGTTCTCAATCCCAATATGCTGGTTAACTTTGCTATTATGCACATAGCAACATAGGAAAGGGCGGCAATTCTACGGAGCACTGAAGATTATGTTTCAGAACCACGGACAGCGACCGTATCCAATGCAGGAGAAAGCGCATTTGTTATAAAATAATATTTGATTTATTAGTGTTGCACCATTATTGTTACATAATATAACCATATACAATTTCAGTATCACGTCTTAGCGTGATGGACTATGCCATCCCTGTGGCCTTGGCAATGGATTAGTCAACTGAGACAGGCGCGAATCAGACAGGTGTCCATGTGCACCATGAAGAAAAAAAAACTTTTGCGACTGCTCGACTTAAGAAATCCCAGTCAACCAACAGCCTATTGACCAAACTGTCGACCAAATGGGGTCAGCCCTAGATTTACTATTAGGAGATAAAAGGGTATTGCATGGGCAATTTACCTTCCTCAGAGCAACATGCTATAGGGGCAGGTTATAGATATGAAAGATATCACAAATATCCACATCTCTGCTCAATCTATTCCCTTACCTTGACTTTATTTCTCTTCACGGCATCCTGCTCCATCTGAGGCAGGGGATTCTTCTTCACCTTATCCTCATCTTCATCACTCTGATTATCAACAAAATCTCTCTCGGCTGCATCAGTATCAGTGCTCTGTTCAACTGTGGACCTGTTGGCACTGGTCCTCCTCTTGGTCTAAAAAGACAATACAGTCAATGACATACTGTATGTTGCCGTTGCTATACAGGCCTTTGAGAAGAGCTACAGTAAACATTGGTGATTGAATATTAAGAGATGGAAGTCTGTTGTAAGGACAATTTACCCTCCAACCTCACAACAACATGTTATATGGGATATTGGACAGGTTTAAAGTGTGGACATGTAAGACCCCAGATTTCCCTTTCTCTCCTCAGTCTATTCTCTCACCTTAACTTTTCTCCTTGTCACAGCCTTCAGCTCGATCTGAGGCAGGGGATCCTTCACTTCACTATCTTCTGGATAGTTTAAACCCAGGATATCATTCTTCATTTTCTGGACTTGACCTTCCAAACTTTGATGATCATGTGGATCCTCTTCGTTTAAACTCTGGAAGAAAAAAGACCATTCTTTAAATGCTCATGGATATGGACAATATACCACAGCTAAGAGCTGTTCTTACACATGACACAACGCACAGTTATTATAAAATGGTTACCAACTTAATTAGGAAAGTAAAAATAAATGTTTCGTCATACCCGTGGTATATCCATACCCGTGGTATACGCTCCGATATACCACAGCTTTCAGCCAATCAGCATTCAGGACTCAAAACAACCAGTTTATAATGTCCAATATATTAAAAAAATGTACAGGACAGGTTTTCGCTATAAATACACATAGATCCTACTGCCTGATATCAAGATTCATAATTAATGCGTTATGGAGTCACTTATTATTATTATTATTTTTTCGGTAGAATTATGATAAATAGCCTACTGCTGTTATCTTTGCAAGGATCATATTTCAAATCAAATCCATTTATATATCCCTTCGTACATCAGCTGATATCTCAGAGTGCTGTACAGAAACCCAGCCTAAAACCCCAAGCAGCAAGCAATGCAGGTGTAGAAGCACGGTTTGATGTATAGGTTATTATAATGCATGCATTTTTTTTTTACAATATTAAAAATGATAATATTAGCGCCACATTAACGTTAGCCCACACCGCCACCCAGCTGCCACTACTTGCGGCACCCCTACCGTCATGTCCTGTAAACCCTGTGGTTCCTGCTGCAGCATAAAAAAAGACGGTGCAGCGGTTCCTGCACCACTGCATGGGGCTTCTCTGTTAGCAATTCATAGGCTTACCTTATTATCCTCCATGGTTAAAGTCTATGGCTGGAGCCTATGTTCCCATCATGTAAAACTTTACCAAGTGATTACCAAAGAGATAAACTATCGCATTTTATACGGTAACTCAGCCAACGTCATAATGTGAATGCACTTTGACGTAATAAAACAACTTCAGGGATGATCTGTCAATCAATGCAATCAGCGACGCAATACTGGATCCCCATACCACTAAAAAGACCACTCGAAACAATAAATACTGGTGTATTAGCTACGTTTCCGTTTTTTTGTACAATAATGTGATGAGACAACAAATAAATAAGTAAACAACAGCCGACACCAATGATGAGCAATACATAACATTGTAAATAAGAATGTGTTCTTAACTGACTTGCCTCGTTAAATAAGGTTAAATCATTTAATAAAATAAAAATAACAAATCAAATGCAGTAATTTGAGATGAACGCTTGAGGGCGACTACAAACCAGTTTTGAATAAACGAGGACAGAAGCATTACATGTGTTGTTGGGTCAGAGGCGAAGGGTCAAAGTTGAAATGAGAAAAGATGGTGGCCCACGCAGAAATACACGTGGTTCACCATGGTGGCAGCAAAATAAACTTCAGAGATAGTTATTACAAATTACATGAGCTAAACGTGAATTAACAAGTATGGAATGGATGCAAACTGTAGCCCTGGCTAGCTACTGTGGCTAGCACGTTAGCTAACGTGTTACTGTATAGTTACAACAAGTATTCTAATCTTGAGAGAAACTCTTGTTGTCTGTGGTCCTGTAGCTCAGTTGGTACAGCATGGCGCTTGCAACGCAAGAATTATGGGTTCGATTCCTGGGAGCACCCATACATAAAATGTTTATGTGCATGGCCATTGCTTCGTCCCACAACAAACTATTGTTTATACAGACGACTCGTTGCAGAAGCTTCTGTACGTGTAGCCTTGCGTCCTTGATCAACCAACTCAAACGAAAATAACATCTCCACTTAACAACGCCATATTCAGTATCTCTAGGAACAATACTTTGCGGGACAAAGCAAGCATGATCGCCGCTTTGGGTCAAAGTTATTGCTAAATGGCTTATACAGGGAGGCTGAAGAAATTCGGCTTGTCACTAAAAACGGTCACAAACCTTTACAGATGCACAATCGAGAGCATCCTGTCAGGCTGTATCACCGCCTGGTACAGCAACTGCGCAACGTATCACCGGGGAAAAACGACCTGCCCTCCAGGACACTTACACCACCCGATGTCACAGGAAGGCAAAAAAGACCATCAAGGACAACAACCACCCGAGCCACTGCCTGTTCACCCTGCTGTCATCCAGAAGGCGAGGTCAGTACAGGTGCATCAAAGCTGGGACCGAGAGACTGAAAAACAGCTTCTATCTCAAGGCCATCAGACTGTTAACCAGCCATCACTAACATTGAGTGGCTGCTGCCAACATACTGACTCCATCTATAGCCACTTTAATAATTACAAATATGATGTAATAAATGTGTCACTTATATTATATATATATTATATATTTATATGTACATATTCCTATTAATTCCTTTACACTTGTGTGTGTATAAGGTAGTTGTGAAATTGTTAGATTACTTGTTCGATATTACTGCACGGTCGGAACTAGAAGCACAAGCATTTACACTCACAATAACATCTGCTAACCATGTGTATGTGATTTGATTGAATGTTTTCCCCATAAAACCTACCACTGCTTTGATTTCTAATTTGATCATTATTGGTTTATGCTGTGTTAAAATTTGTGTTTAAGCAATAAACTAATTTAAAAAAGAAACTCCTGGTTGTAAACTGATTGCAGTAGCTATGTTTTTGGTATCGCTCTGCGTGTCATTCCTCAACTGTCTGGATTTTACATTCATTTTGGATCTCCACCAAACTGACACACTAAATTAACTAACTGTTTATAACTATGCTATAATCCCACTGAAACATGAACAAGCCTCATTCAGATGATTTTATATGGTCCTTTACACACCAGCTCCGTGGGAAAATTGGATCCTGGCCAAAGGCACAAGTTCATTCAACAGGTGTGAGACATCGAGGATGAGTTTTTGACAATATTAATGTCAACTGCCATATGTTGATGTACATGTCCAACTGGTTTCCTCCTATTTTCAGACTACTGATACCAGACTAGTGTTTTATCACGTGGCCACAGATACTCCCCTATTCTGTCAGTGGTTCCAGATCTACAACAGACAACTGTGTGCGAATAGCGTACAGTATTGAGCAACAGAGAATTAAAATTCCATTGTTATGAGAAAATCATACTTTTTTTAAGTGTCTTGTGCCGTCCCAAACAAAGTACAATAAAATGAAATTGAAATGAAAGCTAAAGGGAATATGCAGTAGGGTTGATAAAGGTCAAGATAAGTTTGACTGGGACTAAAGGAAGCGTAGGATGTTTGGTAACATTTGGCATCCTAAACTTGTTTACATGTGACAAAGTAGGCTACAGGACCATATAGTGCTTCTACCCAAGTGGTGGCCCATCATGTCTTTAGGAGCTACAGTCTTTTTTTTTCTTTTTTTCCAACCAGGCATTAACCAAGACATATAGCTAGAATGTTATGGAGTGATATTAGTGCCAACACAAACTGAATTTCAGATTCAACATCATATCGCTCCATAGACTCTTGTGTGCCTGGTTTGGCCAAAGATTACTACACATTGTGGCCCTCTAGGAAAAATACCAAACTCTCTTTGAAGTCTCTGACTTCCTCCCTATAGGCTGTCTCATCGTCGTTGGTGATCAGGCCCTACCACAGTTGTGTCATTGGCAAACTTAATGATGGTGATGGAGCCGCAGGTAAACATGGAGTACAGGAAGGGCCTAAGCAGGCACCCCTGAGGGGTCCCCGTGTTGAGGGTCAGCATGGAGGATATGATGTTGCCTACCCTCACCACCTGGGACGGCCTGTCAGGAAGTCCAGGATCCAGTTACAAATTGTTGCCTACCCTCACCACCTGGGGGCGGCTCATTAGGAAATGACAGGATCCAGACGCAACTGGTTTCAAGTGGCCAAGAGAACTCATGTGATCTCCGACTGCTAGCGAGTGGACGAACTGGGAATCAGACAAGGGAACATTTACATCAATGTATGGATAGAGACTTCAGCTTTCTTCTCATGTGTATATCCTGTCAAACGATAAACGTTGCACTAACCCCGCACTTTTAAAATGGCTCTGTTCCCATGGAAATGTGCACATGTTTAGAGAGAGTAATTGGTTACATATTTCATGTCGAACCTAGACTTTCAAATCTCTTATTCCCCAACAACTGACAATTGGGACCTCCCCCCTATCTCGGGCTCTGTAATAGTCACATTTTTTCTGACGATTATCAGAATCCCACAGTTCTTAGCTTTCTAACAGTACTTAACTGGCATTCTGCCCCTGAGCAAGGGAGTTAACCCACTGTTCCCCGGGCGCCGATGACGTGAATGTCGATTAAGGCAGACCCCGCACATCTCTGATTCAGAGTGGTTGGGTTAAATGCGTAAGACACATTTTAGTTGAATACATTCAGTTGTACAACTGACTAGGTATTCCCCTTTCCCTAAGCATGTTTCTGTAAGGACCGAAATGTACTTTATGAGGGCAGTATACAATATTATGCATCGTTTATAAAATGCCACCAGAGGGCGTCAGAGTTGAACAGGTTAAGAACAGCTATGGCTACAGACAAACAGGTATTCATTGGTATAAGTACTTTAAGGAATGAGCAGCAAGGCAGCATGATTTCAACAAGCACTTCACCTGTCATTGCAATACAATTCTAACTAGGCCTCTATACAAACAGCAGTAGAGCTAAGTATAGCTTCCCCCCCCCAAAAACACAAAGTTCTACGTAACAAATACCCAGTGTTTTTAATCCAAACCATGAAACAGTGTTTTTACTATGAGGAGAAAACAACCTTTTGTGTCTAAGACACCAAAACCAGTTTGACTTAGGGTAATATATTAACATTCCAGTTTGATCCGGTTAAGATCTGAAGAGTTCAAAAGAGGTTTGAATGTTAAATGCAATGATATACATTCTCAATAAGTTAACACTGTAGGCTGCTGTTGTGTATAGCGTATTAGACTTGGAGGGCTATAGTTCTTTTCTCCAAGGCACAGGTATGGAACAAAACATGCACGGAGGAGGACTAAAATGAACTTCAAAATATCAAGGAAGTGGGATTCAAACATGTGTTAAATCATACAGAAATATGCATGCCAGAGGGACCATTTTGAAACAAAATAGTAAAATAATTTCTTTGTGGGAAGCATTACATCCATTTTTGTGTGAAATCATACAAATCTGCCATTTCAATGAAAATACAGTACTGCATTCAAAAACCCATCTCGTAGAATTTGATTAGGGTTATTAGTCACAATTTGCTGGAGTCGAAAGGTTCATGTTCCCTTACAGAGTTCAAGTATGCCCCATAACTTCCTCCAGTAGCCTCTAACATCAACCTAACTCCAAACTGCAGTAGTGAGTGAAACTCGTCTATAGTTGATGCGTGATAGTCGTCCCATTTTAGTCTTGTGTTCCCTAAACAAGCTCCTCAAGGTCTACAAATTCGGAAAGCTCACGAACAGCCGATTGTTACAGTCAGTGCACCCAGGCGATTGGTTCAGCTCCGATAACCTAAAGGATGCATTCATGTGGTCATATATCCCCCTTACAGGAAGTTCCTAAGGTTCCATCTCAAGGCTGTAGGCTCTCAGGGAAGCTCACCAGGGTCTTGACCTGACTGCAATTTGGCATCGTAACCGACTTCAGTGGCAAATGCTCACCTTCAATGACCACTGGCACACTGGAGAAGTGAGAAGTGTGCTCTTCACAGATCCCGGTTTCAACTATACTGGGCTGACAGCAGACAGCGTGGATGGTGTCGTGCGGTTTGCTGATGTCAACATTGTGAACAGAGTGCCTAATGGTGGCGGTGGGGTTATGGTATGGGCAGGCATAAGCTACGGATATTGAACACAATGCATTTTATCGATGGCAATTGGAATGCAAAGAGAGACCATGACGATATCCTGAGGTCCATTGTCGTGCCACATGTCGAAAGGATCTGTACGCAATTGCTGGAAGCTAAAAATGTCCCAGTTCTTACATGGCCTGCATACTCATCAGACGTGATGGCAGCGTGTTCCAGTTCCCGCCAATATCCAGCAACTTCTCACAGCCATTGAAGAGGAGTGGGACAACATTCCACAGACCACAATCAACAGCATAAGGCAAATGATGGTCACACCAGATACTGACTGGTTTTCTGATCCATGCTAGGGTTGAATATTTTCCCAGAATTGTACTAATGAATAATGATGAATAACTTTGAATAACGAATGAATAACTTTTGTTATTCATATCAGGTAACCTGGTATTTCATGCCAAAACCGGAAGTGTCATTCAAAAGCATTATAAAGCATATACAGTGCCTACGGAAAGTATTCAGACCCCTCGACTTTCTCTACATTTTGTTAGGTTACAGCCTTATTGTAAAATTTATTACACCGTTTCCCCCCCCTCATCAATCTACACACAATACCCCATAATGACAAAGCAAAAACGTGATTTTAGAAATTTTTGCTAATTTATAAAAAATTAAAAATGGAAATATCACATTTACATAAGTACTCAGACCCTTTACTCAGTACTTTGTTGAAGCACCTTTGGTAGCAATTACAATCTCGAGTCTTCTTGGGTATGATGCTACATGCTTGACACATCTGTATATGGAGAGCGTTGCTACACAGCCTTTTGGCAAACACCAAGCTGGCTGTCATGTGCCTTTTATTGAGGAGAGGCTTCCGTCTGGTCACTCTGCCATAAAGGCCTGATTGGTGGAGTGCTGTAGAGATGGTTGTCCTTCTGGACGGTTCTCCCATATCCACAGAGGAACTCTGGAGCTCTGTCACAGTGACCATTGGGTTCGTGGTCACCTCCCTGACCAAGGCCCTTCTCCCCCGATTGCTCAGTTTGGCCGGGCGGCCAGCTCTAAGGAAGTCTTAGTGGTTCCAAACTTCTTCCATTTTAGATTGATGGATGCCACTGTGTTCTTGGGGACCTTCAATGCTTTTTTGGTACCCTTCCCCAGATCTGTGCCTCAACACAATCCTGTCTCGGAGCGCTACAGACAGTTCTTTCCACCTCATGGCTTGGTTTTAGCTCCAACATGCACCGTCAACTGTGGGACCTTATCTAGACAGGTGCGTGATTTTCCAAATCATGTCCAATCAATTGAATTTACCACAGTTGGACTCCGATCAAGTTGTAGAAACATCAAGGATGATCAATGGAAACAGGATGCACTTGAGCTCAATTTCGAGTCTCATAGCAAAGGGTCGGATTTTTTAAATTTTTGATCAAAATTCTAGAAACCTGTTTTCCCTTTTCCATTATGGGGCATTGTGTACTCCATTTTAGAATAAGGCTGTAACGTAACAAAATGTGGAAAAAGTCAAGGGGTCTGAATACTTTCCAAATGCACTGTATGTATACACATTGTGGTTGTACTTTATACTGTACTACTATATTTAAAAATTTTCATTGTGTTTTATTGTTTCAAGTACTTGTTTTATATTTTCTCCGATATATCTTCCATGTAAAAAACCTGTCTGATCAGGTTTAATAATATCCGACATCTTTTTATTTCTATGTGCTATGCATTTTGCTAGGATTTTTGTGTAAGTGTAAGGTGCCTCCTGTTTTTTTAGACGGGATCTTTACATTTACAACACGGGTCTTGTTTCAGTAATAGTGAAAACAAACCTTCTTGCTGAGTTCATGATTCTTTACTTTTTTTTAGGAGTGGTTAAAATACGTTAATAGTGGATCATTGAGTAGGTCAAAAAAGGTTTCATATACGCTACCGTTCAAAAGTTTGGGGTCACATAGAAATATCCTTATTTTTTAAACAAAAGGACATTTTTTGTATAAAAAATATAATAACATCAAATTGATCCGAATTAATGTTGTAAATGACTATTGTAGCTGGAAACAGCAGATTTTGTATGGAATATCTACATAGGCATACAGAGGCCCATTATCAGCAACCATCACTCCTGTGTTCCAATGGCACGTTGTGTTAGCTAATCCAAGTTTATTGTTTTTAGAAAACCCTATTTCAATTATATTACCACAGCTGAAAACTGTTGTCCCGATTAAAGAAGCAATAAAACTGGCCTTCTTTAGACTAGCTGAGTATTTGGAACATAAGCATTTGTGTGTTTGATTACAGGCTCAAAATGGCCAGAAACAAATAACTTTCTTCTGAAACTCGTCAGTCTATTCTTGTTCTGAGAAATGAAGGCTATTCCATGTGAGAATTTGCCACGAAACTGAAGATCTCATACAACACTGTGTACTACGCCCTTCACAGAACAGCGCAAACTGTCTCAAACCAGAATAGAAAGAGGAGTGGGAGGCCCCGGTGCACAACTGAGCAAGAGGATAAGTACATTAGATTGTATAGTTTGAGGAACAGACACCTCACAAGTCCTCAACTGGCAGCTTCATTAACACTGTAGGCTGCTGGTGTGTATAGTATATTAGACTTGGAGGGATATAGTTGTTTTCTCCAAGGCACAGGTATGGAACAAAACATTCAAGTATGACTAAAATTAACTTCAAAATATCAAGGTATTGGGATTCAAACACATGTATTAAATCATGCAAAAATATGCATGCCAGAGGGACCATTTGTAACAAAATAGTAAAATAATTTATTTGTAGGAAGCATTACATACATTTTTGTGTGAAATCATAAATATCTGCCATTTCAATGAAAATACAGTACTGCATTCAAAAACCCATCTCGTAGAATTTGATTAGGGTTATTAGTCACAATTTGCAGGAGAGTAGAAAGGTTCATGTTCCCTTAAATAGTTCAAGTAAGCCCCATAACTTCCTCCAGTAGACTCTAACATCAACCTAACTCCAAACTGCAGTAGTGAGTGAAACTTGTCTATAGTTGATGCGTGATAGTCGTGCTGGTTTGCAGCATATGCATTCTCCATATTGTGTCAACATGCGCCAGACTGTAGAAAACCCACTCAAACGTGTTTCTGTAAAACACGAGTAGCAGCAGAGAAAAAAAAAGATTTCAGTACAAATAAATAGGATCGATTGAGCATGTCACACCTGAAGAAAGGACTCTCACGATGGCCGTCTTCGACACTGCCAGCTGACATCCAAGCAGGTGAGTAACACTTAGAGAGCACTCTGACAGGTGCCGTTTGTCATGACATCTTAGCAGAACCTTTCAACTGGCCAGTGTTAAGAAGCTACGGCTTACATCCTGATCCTCTTTTTTCCCTTTCCAGAGGATGTTGCTGTGGTCATCCCGGATGTCACCCCACACCATGCAGAGCTAGGAAAGGGGCAGTCAGGCTTTGGAGGGCAGTGTGCTGCTGCGCCTGCCACAAGCAAGAGGAGGAACAATATTAATTATTCATCAGACCTTCAGAAATGGGATTGAACCATAGACCATTAAATTATTTGCATTATAATTGAACTCAATTCTGCTTTTCTTCTGTTTACTACTTAATTTCAGAATTTCTATAAACTTTCACTTTGTAAGTGTGGAGTAGGTTGTATAAATAAGTGGGAAACATCACAAGTTTAATGCTTTGAATAATTGACTTTGTACATTAAAAAATATATGTATTATTTGACAACAAAAAAACAGAGGGCGCTCAACCAACGTTGAGTTGAGGTGCAGCCAAAAATTTGATCATCATCATAGAAAAGGAAAAAGCCCAACTCTTGCTCACTATAAAAAATGCATTGTTTAATTCAGGCAAGGTTAAAGATTAACGTTTCGGCCTAGTCTATGATGATATGCAAGTTGACTTAGCACATCTATTTCCTTCTTAAAATGTCAACATTCTGGAAAGTAGAGTTGTGCAAAAGCTAATTGCACAACTAAATATACTCATCAGAAAATTTGGGGATTAACTTCAGAGCGCATGCATTTCAAGTATTAGCTCTACCGTAGAGGTACATCCCCTTACTATATAATAGCAGGGTTGCCATTTTGAGAACTTTTTTTTCTTCAAAGTCCTCCAGTGAAAGAACCTTCCCATGGTACCAGCTATCTTTCAGTAAGGCACGGATGGGATTTGAACCCATGATCTTCGGTTTACAAGACCGACGCCTTATCGCTTGGCCACCATGCCACTCTATACTGCAAGATATTTATCAAAATTCTGGAAAGTAATAGTTGTGTAATGTGAATTTGGCACACAAATAACATCTCTGTTTCCTGTGAGAATTTCAACATTCTGGAAAGTAGGAGTTGTGTAATGTGAATTTGGCACACAAATACTCAGTGGAGAACCTTGGGATTGAACCAAGGACCTCATACTAAAATAGCATGCACTCCCCCTCTGAGCTTCGATCCAATTTTATTTGCAGATAAAATGCAATATTAATACAATGTACTTTTATATACACCACTCCATTGAAACTACAATGAAATGATAGCAGCAATTCTAAATACAAGCAAGTATGGACAGTCATCTAACCCATGAACTTCAGTTTTTGAAAATGATGCAATTGAAGTTGGCAACCATGCCACTTCTGTTACATAAATGTACGAACAGGGATTGAACACATGTTCTTCAGATTACAAGAGCAAATTATTTAGCACGTCTCTGTTTCCTGCTGAGAACTTCAACATTCTGGAAAGTAGGAGATGGGCCATTGCAAAAATTTGAATGGAGAAGCTGGGGATTGAACCCAGGACCTCATACATGCGAAGCATGCGCTCTACCACTGAGCTATATCCCCTTTCTGGGAAAGAAATGGTTTTTTCTTATTTTTTTAAATTTCACCCATAATTAATCAGGTAAGCTAGTTGAGAACAAGTTTTCATATTCAACTGCGACCTGGCCAAGATAAAGCAAAGCAGCGCAACACAAACAACAACACAGAGTTACAGATGGAATAAACAAGCGTACAGTCAATAACACAATAGAAGAAAAAAAAGAAAGTCTATATACAGTGCGTGCAAATGGAGGTAAGGCAAGAAATAGGCCATAGTAGCGAAGTATTTACAATTTAGCAAATTAACACTGGAGTGATAGATGAGCAGATGATGATGTGCAAGTAGAAATACTGGTGTGCAAAGATCAGAAAGTATATTAAAACAATATGGGGATGAGGTAGGTAGATTGGGTGGGCTATTTACAGATGGGCTTTGTACAGCTGCAGCGATCAGTTAGCTGCTCAGATAGCCGATGTTTAAAGTTAGCAGTGTTGCCAACACCTCAGTAAGGAAAGTAGCTATTGGCTGTCCTAAAAGTCACTAGAAGTTGCTAAATGATGTCATCACCTAATTTGCATAATTGTCCATGTGCATGTAATTGTGATGGACACTGTAGGAGTGAGGAATAACATTGTGGAAGAGACAAAAAGTGAGTAAAATGAAAATGTCTGCAAGTATTCAGAGGGGTCTGAATACTTGCTAAATACAGCGACTAAGTCACTAAGTTGGCAACACTGAAAGTTAGTGAGGGAAATATGTCTCCAGCTTCAGCGATTTTTGCAATTCGTTCCAGTCATTGTCAGCAGAGAACTGGAAGGAAAGGCGGCCAAAGGAGGTGTTGGCTTTGGGGATGACCAGTGAGATATACCTGCTGGAACGCGTGCTACGGGTGGGTGTTGTTATCGTGACCAGTGAGCTGAGATAAGGCGGAGCTTTACCTAGCATAGACTAAAAAGATGACCTGGAACCAGTGGGTCTGGTGACGAATATGTAGCGAGGGCCAGCTGACTAGAGCATACAGGTCGTAGTGGCCATATCAATACAATTGACCCTTTCTTTACACTGTTCTAATGAAAGTACATTTCCATAATATCATCTAGCTTCCATAAACGTCGAACAAGGCTTGAACCCAGGATTGAACCCATGTGCTTCAGTTTACAAAAACAGATGACTTAGCACATCTATTTCCTTCTTAAAATGTCAACATTCTGGAAAGTAGAGTTGTGCAAAAGCAAATTTCACAACTAAATATACTCGTCAGAAAATTTGGGGATTAACTTCAGAGCGCATGCATTTCAAGTATTAGCTCTACCGTAGAGGCACATCCCCTTCCTATATAATAGCAGGGTTGCCATTTTGAGAACTTTTGTTTCTTCTTCAAAGTCCTCCAGTGAAAGAACCTTCCCATGGAACCAGCTATCTTTCAGTAAGGCACGGATGGGATTTGAACCCATGACCTTCGGTTTACAAGACCGACGCCTTACAGCTTGGCCACCATGCCACTCTATTCTGCAAGATATTTATCAATATTCTGGAAAGTAGTAGTTGTGTAATGTGAATTTGGCACACAAATAACATCTCTGTTTCCTGTGAGAATTTCAACATTCTGGAAAGTAGGAGTTGTGTAATGTGAATTTGGCACACAAATACTCAGTGGAGAACCTTGGATTGAACCAAGTACTAAAATAGCATGCACTCCCCCTCTGAGCTTCGATCCAATTTTATTTGCAGATAAAATGCAATATTAATACAATGTACTTTTTATATACACCACTCCATTGAAACTACAATGAAATGATAGCAGCAATTCTAAATACACGCAAGTATGGACAGTCATCTAACCCATGAACTTCAGTTTTTGAAAATGATGCAATTGAAGTTGGCAACCACTTCTGTTACATAAATGTACGAACAGGGATTGAACACATGTTCTTCAGATTACAAGAGCAAATTATTTAGCACGTCTCTGTTTCCTGCTGAGAATTTCAACATTCTGGAAAGTAGGAGATGGGCCATCGCAAAAATTTGAATGGAGTAGCTGGGGATTGAACCTAGGACCTCATACATGCGAAGCATGCGCTCTACCACTGAGCTACATCCCCTTTCTGGGAAAGAAATGGTTTTTTCTTATTTTTTTAAATTTCACCTATAATTAATCAGGTAAGCTAGTTGAGAACAAGTTTTCATATTCAACTGCGACCTGGCCAAGATAAAGCAAAGCAGCGCAACACAAACAACAACACAGAGTTACAGATGGAATAAACAAGCGTACAGTCAATAACACAATAGAAGAAAAAAAGAAAGTCTATATACAGTGCGTGCAAATGGAGGTAAGGCAAGAAATAGGCCATAGTAGCGAAGTATTTACAATTTAGCAAATTAACACTGGAGTGATAGATGAGCAGATGATGATGTGCAAGTAGAAATACTGGTGTGCAAAGAGCAGAAAGTATATTAAAACAATATGGGGATGATGTAGGTAGATTGGGTGGGCTATTTACAGATGGGCTTTGTACAGCTGCAGCGATCAGTTAGCTGCTCAGATAGCCGATGTTTAAAGTTAGCAGTGTTGCCAACACCTCAGTAAGGAAAGTAGCTATTGGCTGTCCTAAAAGTCACTAGAAGTTGCTAAATGATGTCATCACCTAATTTGCATAATTGTCCATGTGCATGTAATTGTGATGGACACTGTAGGAGTGAGGAATAACATTGTGGAAGAGACAAAAAGTGAGTAAAATGAAAATGTCTGCAAGTATTCAGAGGGGTCTGAATACTTGCTAAATACAGCGACTAAGTCGCTAAGTTGGCAACACTGAAAGTTAGTGAGGGAAATATGTCTCCAGCTTCAGCGATTTTTGCAATTCGTTCCAGTCATTGTCAGCAGAGAACTGGAAGGAAAGGCGGCCAAAGGAGGTGTTGGCTTTGGGGATGACCAGTGAGATATACCTGCTGGAACGCGTGCTACGGGTGGGTGTTGTTATCGTGACCAGTGAGCTGAGATAAGGCGGAGCTTTACCTAGCATAGACTAAAAAGATGACCTGGAACCAGTGGGTCTGGCGACGAATATGTAGCGAGGGCCAGCCGACTAGAGCATACAGGTCGTAGTGGCCATATCAATACAATTGACCCTTTCTTTACACTGTTCTAATGAAAGTACATTTCCATAATATCATCTAGCTTCCATAAACGTCGAACAAGGCTTGAACCCAGGATTGAACCCATGTGCTTCAGTTTACAAAAACAGATGACTTAGCACATCTATTTCCTTCTTAAAATGTCAACATTCTGGAAAGTAGAGTTGTGCAAAAGCTCATTTCACAACTAAATATACTCATCAGAAAATTTGGGGATTAACTTCAGAGCGCATGCATTTCAAGTATTAGCTCTACCGTAGAGGTACATCCCCTTACTATATAATAGCAGGGTTGCCATTTTGAGAACTTTTTTTTTCTTCAAAGTCCTCCAGTGAAAGAACCTTCCCATGGTACCAGCTATCTTTCAGTAAGGCACGGATGGGATTTGAACCCATAATCTTCGGTTTACAAGACCGACGCCTTACCGCTTGGCCACCATGCCACTCTATACTGGAAGATATTTATCAATATTCTGGAAAGTAGTAGTTGTGTAATGTGAATTTGGCACACAAATAACATCTCTGTTTCCTGTGAGAATTTCAACATTCTGGAAAGTAGGAGTTGTGTAATGTGAATTTGGCACACAAATACTCAGTGGAGAACCTTGGGATTGAACCAAGTACTAAAATAGCATGCACTCCCCCTCTGAGCTTCGATCCAATTTTAGTAGCTATTGGCTGTCCTAAAAGTCACTAGAAGTTGCTAAATGATGTCATCACCTAATTTGCATAATTGTCCATGTGCATGTAATTGTGATGGACACTGTAGGAGTGAGGAATAACATTGTGGAAGAGACAAAAAGTGAGTAAAATGAAAATGTCTGCAAGTATTCAGAGGGGTCTGAATACTTGCTAAATACAGCGACTAAGTCGCTAAGTTGGCAACACTGAAAGTTAGTGAGGGAAATATGTCTCCAGCTTCAGCGATTTTTGCAATTCGTTCCAGTCATTGTCAGCAGAGAACTGGAAGGAAAGGCGGCCAAAGGAGGTGTTGGCTTTGGGGATGACCAGTGAGATATACCTGCTGGAACGCGTGCTACGGGTGGGTGTTGTTATCGTGACCAGTGAGCTGAGATAAGGCGGAGCTTTACCTAGCATAGACTAAAAAGATGACCTGGAACCAGTGGGTCTGGCGACGAATATGTAGCGAGGGCCAGCCGACTAGAGCATACAGGTCGTAGTGGCCATATCAATACAATTGACCCTTTCTTTACACTGTTCTAATGAAAGTACATTTCCATAATATCATCTAGCTTCCATAAACGTCGAACAAGGCTTGAACCCAGGATTGAACCCATGTGCTTCAGTTTACAAAAACAGATGACTTAGCACATCTATTTCCTTCTTAAAATGTCAACATTCTGGAAAGTAGAGTTGTGCAAAAGCTCATTTCACAACTAAATATACTCATCAGAAAATTTGGGGATTAACTTCAGAGCACATGCATTTCAAGTATTAGCTCTACCGTAGAGGTACATCCCCTTACTATATAATAGCAGAGTTGCCATTATGAGGACTTTTTTTTTCTTCAAAGTCCTCCAGTGAAAGAACCTTCCCATGGTACCAGCAATCTTTCAGTAAGGCACGGATGGGATTTGAACCCATGATCTTCGGTTTACAAGACCGACGCCTTACCGCTTGGCCACCATGCCACTCTATACTGGAAGATATTTATCAATATTCTGGAAAGTAGTAGTTGTGTAATGTGAATTTGGCACACAAATAACATCTCTGTTTCCTGTGAGAATTTCAACATTCTGGAAAGTAGGAGTTGTGTAATGTGAATTTGGCACACAAATACTCAGTGGAGAACCTTGGGATTGAACCAAGTACTAAAATAGCATGCACTCCCCCTCTGAGCTTCGATCCAATTTTATTTGCAGATAAAATGCAATATTAATACAATGTACTTTTTATATACACTACTCCATTGAAACTACAATGAAATGATAGCAGCAATTCTAAATACACGCAAGTATGGACAGTCATCTAACCCATGAACTTCAGTTTTTGAAAATGATGCAATTGAAGTTGGCAACCATGCCACTTCTGTTACATAAATGTACGAACAGGGATTGAACAGATGTTCTTCAGATTACAAGAGCAAATTATTTAGCACGTCTCTGTTTCCTGCTGAGAATTTCAACATTCTGGAAAGTAGGAGATGGGCCACTGCAAAAATTTGAATGGAGAAGCTGGGGATTGAACCCAGGACCTCATACATGCGAAGCATGCGCTCTACCACTGAGCTACATCCCCTTTCTAGGAAAGAAATGGTTTTTTCTTATTTTTTTAAATTTCACCTATAATTAATCAGGTAAGCTAGTTGAGAACAAGTTTTCATATTCAACTGCGACCTGGCCAAGATAAAGCAAAGCAGCGCAACACAAACAACAACACAGAGTTACAGATGGAATAAACAAGCGTACAGTCAATAACACAATAGAAGAAAAAAAAGAAAGTCTATATACAGTGCGTGCAAATGGAGGTAAGGCAAGAAATAGGCCATAGTAGCGAAGTATTTACAATTTAGCAAATGAACACTGGAGTGATAGATGAGCAGATGATGATGTGCAAGTAGAAATACTGGTGTGCAAAGAGCAGAAAGTATATTAAAACAATATGGGGATGAGGTAGGTAGATTGGGTGGGCTATTTACAGATGGGCTTTGTACAGCTGCAGCGATCAGTTAGCTGCTCAGATAGCCGATGTTTAAAGTTAGCAGTGTTGCCAACACCTCAGTAAGGAAAGTAGCTATTGGCTGTCCTAAAAGTCACTAGAAGTTGCTAAATGATGTCATCACCTAATTTGCATAATTGTCCATGTGCATGTAATTGTGATGGACACTGTAGGAGTGAGGAATAACATTGTGGAAGAGACAAAAAGTGAGTAAAATTAAAATGTCTGCAAGTATTCAGAGGGGTCTGAATACTTGCTAAATACAGCGACTAAGTCGCTAAGTTGGCAACACTGAAAGTTAGTGAGGGAAATATGTCTCCAGCTTCAGCGATTTTTGCAATTCGTTCCAGTCATTGTCAGCAGAGAACTGGAAGGAAAGGCGGCCAAAGGAGGTGTTGGCTTTGGGGATGACCAGTGAGATATACCTGCTGGAACGCGTGCTACGGGTGGGTGTTGTTATCGTGACCAGTGAGCTGAGATAAGGCGGAGCTTTACCTAGCATAGACTAAAAAGATGACCTGGAACCAGTGGGTCTGGCGACGAATATGTAGCGAGGGCCAGCCGACTAGAGCATACAGGTCGTAGTGGCCATATCAATACAATTGACCCTTTCTTTACACTGTTCTAATGAAAGTTCATTTCCATAATATCATCTAGCTTCCATAAACGCCGAACAAGGATTGAACCCATGTGCTTCAGTTTACATAAACAGATGACTTAGCACATCTATTTCCTTCTTAAAATGTCAACATTCTGGAAAGTGGGAGTTGTGCAAAAGCTCATTTAATTAGACTCACTTTGACTTTATATAGTGCACCTAGAGAAGGTTTCTTGATTAAGACCATACTGGCTGAGTACGCCTGATCTCGGAAGCTAAGCAGGGTCGGGCCTGGTTAGTACTTGGATGGGAGACTGCCTGGTACCAGGTGCTGTAAGCTTTTTGTCACTGCCTTGTGGAATTTCAACTCTTTGTCCGTTTTTTCCCACAAGGCTGAAATATGTGCCCTCGCTTTGAAATAAGTAAGCAAGGTTAGTTTGTATTTCATCCAACAATCTGTGCTACATATTATGGCTACAGTATATGCAATTTCTTCCACTTTTTGATTGACACAAAGATGCTTATCTAAATGGTGAAAATGCAACATCTGTTAACCCTTCGAAACAGCCCCTATGACCATTTTAAGGCACATCCGTTTGGCACAGGAAGCTGAACGTGAACACATATCCTCATTGGGGTATGCTTTTACAGAATCCTGAGTTTTAAGTCTATACGTTAAGAACTGACTGATTTACACAAGGTTGAATTCACTATTTCTATCAAACATCCGTTTGGGTATGGAAAAACACTTTTAGGGTGATTTTAACCACTTCCGGTTGCTTCAGGAAGCTTAGAATCAACACAGGTAGACCTCATAGTGGGCTGATGGATTGTCATCGAATACAGGTTCATACGGCATTCATAACCCACATAGGCTTCAGGTTGAATTTAGGGTTGCAGGCAATGTATTCCTAATGGGAGAGAAGTCAGTCAAAACTGTTTGAGGTAGACACCTTCTTTTAACTGTTAAGGGTTAATACTACACGGTCAAGGTTAGGCTTGCACAGATCGGGAGGACCTCAGGAATGTACCTGAGGTCGAATTGTGCTTCTCACCCTAACGGTTCTCTCACTGTCACCAAAAAGCAAATGACATTTAGGGCCAGACTTCATTTTGGGCCTACTTTTTCTCATGGTAACTGTGCTTAGACCGAGCGAGCTACGGTCAAGCGGGGCATCTCGTTGAACTTGGCACAGCCTAGAGATTATGGTAATACCTTTGCAGGCTCTGTGTGTCTTTAAGCACCACACTTTGTCACTCCATCCTTGCTGTGTGTGTGTGTGTGAGAGAGCTTTTCTTTGACATCTGTTGGGAAAATGTTGTCGTGGACATAGAAATATAACACGATTAGATGTTCTATGAAAAAGGTGTACTTATGAGAGCAAAAACCTTGGGGGGGGGCAATCAGTCAAAACATTGAAGGGGATTTTACAGGGCCCTAATGGACTACAGACATTGGCAGTATCCTAGCCTAAAAACAAATGCTGAATGCACTGCCTAGATTTTGAGGTAAACGCATTGTCCATTATTTGATTTGATCTGGGCAGGGCAGGGAAGCACTAACAAACTGCATTTAGTCCAATAAAAAGACACAACATTATTAGGGTGATAAATAAAAGGCCCTAGTCCATGAAGTTGTCATAAGTATGAACGTAGGATGTGCCCTCTTTCCCCCCCCACAAGAGTGAAATATATGGTCTGGAAATGCAAGCAAGGTTTGAGCTTTTCAGTGTGTGTCACAAGGTGACAAAAGGCTCGTTGTCACGCGGCCTGGTCAGGAAGGCCAATGTGCGAGTGATGTTGACCACATAGTAGCAGGAAACCTTTAACCTTAAAAGAGTATGCAACTTCAATAGGGGAAATATGCAACTTCAATAGGGGAAACTTCAAGCAGTGGAGTGGACACACTGATAGTAGAGGCACATTTTCCCTGTATACAAAGTATTGAGCAATTGGTGAAAGAAAAAAAACACCCTATAACAGCTAATAGCTACAATTGTGATGCGTAATGCACTCATACAGCATGAATTGTTGATCAACTCTGTAGTAGAGGGGAATTGCTTATTACAACCTACAGAAGCACACAGGCCATAAATACACAGTACCCATCACCTCAGGGTAATAGTCATTTTACCTTCCTGGTGGTGCCACAGGAGTTCACAGTGAAGTGGAAGTAGGCGAAGCGATCTTCACTGTAGGTGGGACACCAGGCGGGGTCGCTCAGGGTCAGCTGACCGGGGTTCAGACCGGAAGCAGACTCCACCTTCATCGCCAGCGCAGTCATCGTTCCGTTTGAGAAACACTCTTGGAGGTGGGGGATCAAAAGACAGGTAGCCATCAGACCTGGGTTCTGTATTTGTTACACTTAATTGAGCTTGCCGAGCACAGTAGAACCAATGGAATAGCACCAAATATGCAAACCATGCCCATCTGGTTCTCCAGATTGAATTGAAGAATACACCTGAAGTCGTAAAATGTCTAACTAGTCATTTGTTATGCTAACTATCTAGCAAGAGGTTGCATAGCAACATCATCAACTTCCGGTTGACAGGTGAAGAGCTAGTACACGCGACTGAAAGCATACTGTTCGTTTACAGGTTGGAACAACCTATTTCGTATGTTTTTGCGGTCCTTTTTTGGAACCGTATAAGCTTAAATGTTGCGGCATCCTGCAGCACATCTTGCGTGGTTCCGCATAATTCTATGGCACGTTATTTAAGTGTCAGCCAAGATGCAATTTACCACTCATCACTGATCCTTTCACCTTCATCCATCTCAGACGTACTCTCATCTGGGCTACCTGCACAGCCTACCTCATTACAGATGTGCAGATCCACCAACCAAACGCACCACTACATTCACTTCCAAAACCGAATGTTTTGATCGAACACAACATTTTTTAAATAATAATAATTCAATGTCCAAAGTCAGATTCCGCACTCGTGGTACGTTGTGATTCAAACTGTAGCCCAAATGAGCGTGCTCTGGTATCAATTCTCATCGGGAGAAGTCCTCAACTTCAAAACGTTGTTTTCTACAGCAAAGCTGGCTTACCTTACGTATTCACTACTGCACTTGTTTATTGCAATTGAATGGTAAAAACACATCCAAGAAACACCCACATCAAACCACACCCCCAAGACAATTCTTGTTTGCCTTCAGTCATGGCCGCTAGCATTTCTTAATGAGCATTGATGAAAAACAAGAGCTGTGCTCGAATACCCACACTAACATACTGTATACTACATACTTAATGAGTATATACTGAATACTATATATTATTAGTTCATTTTAGTATACTGTAAACGAACAGTATGCTTTCAATTGCGCGTTCTAGCTTTTCACCTGTCTACCGGAAGGTGATGCTGTTGCTATGCAACCTCTTGCTAGCTATCTAGCATAACAAATGACTGGTTAGACATTATACGACTTCAGGTGTGTTCTTAAATTCAATCAGGAGATCCAGAATGCGCTCATGAATTCAGAGCTTTGTCAGATTGTCTGTTTGTAAATTCAGAGCAGAGTAGACAGCCAGAGCGAATTTACAAAAGCACCCGAATGTCCATTGAGAACGCACAATGACTATACCATTTAGCTAAACTCAGAATGACGGGAATAATCACGTCAAACATTGGGTAGTTAGTTAGATAGCCTATAGTTATTATACTGTCAAGTTTTATCTATAAGTAGCCAACTAACGTTAGGTATCTAGCTAACAACATACCGGTACATACTGCTGTACTGATACGCTATGTAAGACCAGTGTAGCTAACAAATTGTCAGCCAATATAACGTGTAAGTTAACTTATTTAAAAAGTAATTACTTTATTACATTGCTCAACATTTTCTTAATATTTGTCATAATTAGTTAAAGCAATGAATTTGTATCCGCTCTCGTTGTACTTCGACTGCATATTTTCCGCCATTTCCAACAAATCTGGAAATGTCCCATTTCCTGAAGAATTGCATTATTGGCCCTAAAGTACTGAAACAGTGTCCTCTTCGTGTATTCCTCATATTTTGGCGAATTTAGTACGACATCCTGGAACATTTGGCATACTAAATATATCCATAGTATTTTATTTCACCTTCATTTAACCAGTTAGGCTAGTTGAGAACAAGCTCTCATTTACAACTGCAACCTGGCCAAGATAAAGCAAAGCAGTTCGACACATACAACAACACAGAGTTACAGATGGAATAAACAAACATACAGTAGAAAAAGTCTATATACAGTGTGTGCAAATAAGGAAAGGATAAGGGAGGTAAGGCAATAAATAGGCCATGGTGGCGAAGTAATTACAATATAGCAATTAAACACTGGAATGGTAGATGTGCAGAAGATGAATGTGCAAGTAGAGATACTGGGGTGCAAAGGAGCAAGATAAATAAATAAATACAGCAAGGGGATGAGGTAGTTGGATGGGCTATTTACAGATGGGCTATGTACAGGTGCAGTGATCTGTGAGCTGTTCTGACAGCTGGTGCTTAAAGCTTAGTGAGGGAGATCTGAGTCTCCAGCTTCAGTGATTTTTGCAGTTTGTTCCAGTCATTTGCAGCAGAGAACTGGAAGTAAAGGCGGCCAAAGGAAAAATTGGCTTTGGGGGTGACCAGTGAGATTCTCCTGTTGGAGCGTGTGCTATGGGTCGGTGCTGCTATGGTGACCAGTGAGATGAGATAAGGCGGGGCTTTACCTAGCAGAGACTTGTAGATGACCTGGAGCCAGTGGGTTTGGCGACGAGTATGAAGCGAGGGCCAGCCAACGAGAGCATATAGGTTGCAGTGGTGGGTAGTAAATGGGGCTTTTGGATTGGAGATGCTTAATGTGAGTCTGGAAGGAGAGTTTACAGTCTAACCAGACACCTAGGTATTTGTAGTCCACATATTCTAAGTCAGAACCGTCCAGAGTAGTGATGCTGGACGGGCGGACAGGTGCGGGCAGCGATCGGTTGAAGAGCATGCATTTAGTTTTACTTGCATTTAAGAGCAGTTGGAGGCCACGGAAGGAGAGTTGTATGGCATTGAAGCTCATCTGGAGGTTAGTTAACACAGTGTCCAAAGAAGGGCCAGAGGTATAGAGGTATACTATGATATATTTATACAGGTATACTATGACCAATAAGCATACTAAATACTCAATTCATGTCACAAACAGTACAGTTAGTACGAGTATTCGAACACAGCTAAGGCCAAATGAGGAAGTGCAGTCACCTTTTAATCCTGAATGACAATTGTCTTGCCTCATAGAGATAGATAAATCTTCTTAGGGCTGATCGATATGACAACAGCCAGTGAAAGTGCAGGGCGCCAAATTCAAAAGAACAGAAATCTCATAATTAAAATTCCTCAGACATACAAGTATTTCACACCATTTTAAAAATACACTTCTTGTTAATGCCACCACAGTGCCCGATTTCAAATAGGCTTTACGGCGAAAGCACCACAAACGATTATGTTTGGTCAGAGCCAAGTCACAGAAAAACACACTCATTTTTCCAGCCAAAGAGAGGAGTCACAAAAATCTGAAATAGAGATAAAATTAATCACTAACCTTTGATGATCTTCATCAGATGACACTCATAGGACTTCATGTTACACAATACATGTATGTTTTGTTCGATAAAGTTCATATTTATATCAAAAGAATCTCAGTATACGTTGGAGCGTTATGTTCAGTAGTTCCAAAAACATCCGGTGATTTTGCAGAGAGCCACATCAGTTTACAGAAATACTCATAATAAATGTAGATGAAAATAAAATTGTTATGCACAGAATTAAAGATATATTTCTGCTTAATGCAACCGCTGTGTCAGATTTCAAAAAACCTTTACGGAAAAGCAAACCATGCAATAATCTGACTACGGCGCTCAGAGACCAAACAGGCCAAAAAGAGGTCAACAGAAGTCAGAAATAACATTATAAATATTCACTTACCTTAGATGATCTTCATCTTCATCAATCCCAGGAATCCCAGTTCCACAAGAAATGTTTGTTTTGTTCGATCATTTATGTCCAAATAGCTACTTTTGTTAGCGAGTTTTGTAAACAAATCCAATCTCACGAAGCGTGTTCATTAGGAGCAGACGAAATGTCAAAAAGTTATGTTACAGTCCGTAGAAACATGTCAAACGATGTATAGAATCAATCTTTAGGATGTTGTTAAAATACATCTTCAATAATGTTCCAACCGGAGAATTCCTTTGTCTGTAGAATTGCGATGGAACAGAGCTCGCTCTCATGTGAACGAGCGTCACGAGCTCAAGGCATTCTGCCAGACCTCTGACTCATTCCCCTCTCATTCGCCCTCACCTCACAGTAGAAGCATCAAACAAGGTTCTAAAGATTGTTGACATCTAGGAAGTGCAACATGACCAATATCCCACTGTGTCTTCAATAGGGAATGAGTTGAAAAACGACCAACCTCAGATTTCCCACTTCCTGGTTGGATTTTTTTCTCAGGTTTCTGCCTGCCATATGTGTTCTGTTCTACTCACAGACATCATTCAAACGGTTTTAGAACCTTCAGAGGGTTTTCTATCCAAATATACTAATAATATGCATATCTTAGCTTCTGGGACTGAGTAGCAGGCAGTTTACTCTGGGCACCTCTGGACAAGAAGATAATAAGAAGCCATAAGAAGATAAAAGACTCATCTATGTATCTGTGCCAATATAGTGTCTGTGACAGCATGGGCAGCACCATTGAGGCTATCTTCACATTAAAGTAGTAACATTTCTTCTTCACAATTGTCTGAGCCCTTCTGATGACCCGATTGGACATGACTTCAACAGGGTCACCAGTAGGGCTCAGCCAAATGAAGTTGGTAGTCCCACCCAGTTGACTACATTCAAATTGTGAAAGTGCATGAAATGCAGCATTTTGGCCATTAGAGGCCAATATCTTTCTCTCTGTCTGGGCTACAATTGTAGACGGTTGGGTAATTATGCTTTTCACCTGTGAAAGGCTGTTGTGCTGCTAATGAGGGAGTTCTATTAACCTGAGCCGAGGTGCACCGGTCCATGGCCCCTGACATGAATGGATAAAAGCGGTGAGGGCGGAGCACCCTTCTAAAATTGAACAGTAGCCTTACATTTAGGTTTTTGTCCTAACACTACACAGCTGATTCAGATTAACAAAGCTGGATGATTATTTGAATCAGCTTTGTAGGGCTAGGGGAATAAAAAGAAAATGTGCAGCCCTTTGGGGTTCAGGTGACTGAGTGTGGGAAGCCTTTGTCATAGGGTAAAAGTTGCATACCCCTGGGCTGTAGGCTGCACACTTTGGGTCAAATATCAGGTTCTGTAGCTGGGTATTTTATCAGAACAAATCTGTTCTACAATGATTATTTTCCTTAGCTCAGGGTAAGTAGTAGCAGGCCTAGGAGAGTCTTATGCGACACAAACATTTGAGTTGTGTTCTTCCTCCTTTTAATCATAATAATTTGTCAAATGCCTTACAGGTTGTTTTGCCTATTGATGGCAGCTGTGGGCATACAAGCACAACAGACACCTTCTATAAGTATGCATTTTGCACCTTGCAAATTTAAGCACTAAGTGTTTGACAAGATTTTTTTTTTAAACTAACCTTTCCTATTCCAGATGACCTCAACGCTGAATGCCTTGGTAACGTTATTCGTTTGAGTGTCGCTCCTCTTTTTGACGAGGTTGACACTGTCTTCAGTGAGTTTGCCTCTTATGATTCTCTTTCTCTCCTTTCATAATTCATGGCTTGATATTGCTTGTCAACTATTGTGTTCACACCATCTCCATCCCTTCCAGATGACACACAAATCATAAACCTGACGCCTGGACTTGCTACTCAGTGTGGATTCAGCTTTAAATTTGACCCCATGGGGAATGCCATGTTTTTTGCTTCTCTTCAAAACTGCTTTTCCCAAAACATGGTAACCCTAAGAACTGTAGTGTTTGCTTGTACTTCAAATGGATAGTTTGCCTTTCAGTGTCACTGCATTTGCAACTCGTACTGTAGCAATGTCATTTTATTTACCTTTGACATGGAGTCATGCTGAGACCAGGCTCTTTTACAGATGAGCCCTGTCTACACAAAGATACAAGTCAATATTTGCATCACTAGATGGAAAAATGAAATAACTGAACCCATTCTTCAGTAAAAAGGTCCTCAATAAGCCTGAGTTGCCGTAGAGCTGCTAATACATACAATTTAGCGCATGGAGGTTATTAGAAGTCCGGTTCCAGGAACATTGAAGCAGTTTTCCTTAACTCTGTGGATATCAAAAGGATCTCCATTGTTAGCCACCCCTTGGTCTGGTATCTCTTACCTCTAAGTTAATGATGACGTAAGGTACAGCAGAAGTTTATGGAGGGCTTTCAGAGGGCCAGCCAACTTTCTGATACAGACTGCAGTGATGTGAACTATTGAGCTCTACTCCTGTAGTGTGGCTTCAATACAGTGGCAGCTGCATTCATATAGCCAATTTTGCCACAGTCTATAACACAGCATGAATGTCACCTGAATTTAGTTTTTTTGCTATATAATGAAGGCTTTTTTCCCTTCCCCCTTCATTTTAGGATGATAAGATGTTCAGCTTGGTCATGCAGTTCAGGCTGCCAGGAAACCACATGACTGAAGACCCTGTTTATAGAGTGGGCAAAACCTGTAGCTACACCCCCTGGACCTCCCGAGAGATTCTGTGCGACCGCAACTACATGGAGGCAAGTGAGCAGAGCATGCCCCAATGGACATGTTTACAGTCCCACTTGTCGTACTGCCTGTATAAATGATCTGTCTAGAGCTACAACTGTCCAGTGTTTCATTTCTTCTGCGACACAACGTAGAGGTCTTGACTCTCTCAATTCCACTCGTGTCTTCAAAATGCACAGGTGAGGAATTTTGGCCTATTCTCAATGCATTTAAGGAGGCGAGTGGACAGATTGAGAACTGGCCCTTGATTTCCTCTTGTATGGGAGGGAGAAAATGCATAAGGAATAATGGCCTTTCTTCTCTAGGTGTCTGTCAGAAGGACTCTTCCAGACATCCAAACCATCCCCAAACAGCCCACTGGGGGCCCGAAAGCAAGGAGCGGCAACTTCCGGAGGGGAGCTGAGGTTTATATATTTCAGTTTCTGTAATTTCACTACAAAATGACAGGATGGTGCTAAACAATGTGCGTTTGACAATTTTGTTTAATTCATGTTTCCATTTCCTGAGACAGGCTGTTGCTTCAGGATACAAAATGACAGCAGTCGTCTTTAGTCCTAGCAAGAATGTCATGAATGTGGATGAGGTCCAAAGGAAGGGCTATGCAATAGCCAACACTCTCACACGGCTGGTGTTAAGAAGCCCTCATAATGCAGAGGAGACATACCTCCAGAATGTAAGCTGACCTCCATGAACTGGGTCATGTTCAGTAGAGCAAACATTTGGAAACGGTGGCCCTACCTGAACTCTGCAACATATTGTTAATACGGTGTGTCCTACTGAACAGGTAGCTGGGGTTCCGATGCAGGTGCTCTCAACCTCAACCTTCTTTGAGCAGAAGTGGCTGGTTACTCGAGTAGATGCCACGGCTGTTTGTCCAACACCAGGTTGAGTGTGAAATAATTTAAGATCCTATAAGCCCAGTTCTTAATTGGCTCCAGACAAGACATTCATGTAGTGTTCAGTTGGGAAAATGTTTTCCAAATAATGGCACAGTTTTCAGTTGCAAAATGTTCTGTTTTGATGTGCACTTGGCTTCTTGTGTCACTGCAGAGGCAGTGGCCTTTACTCCAGAAGTGATCACCTGGTACATGCCCAAGCACATAGACCCACTTTTCTCCTCTGATGCCTTCACCATGTTGGAGGTGTACATGGGAATTGACGCTAAGAGGCTGGACACTGAGGAAATGGCTGCCAGAAACTACTCGGTTTTAGTCACAGAGGCTCATATTATTGTTGAAATTCCGGTGGGGGCGGTTGGCGGCTACTTCAAGGTCAGCATTGGATGAGTAAAATGTTCCTGTCTTATTTGTAGAGCCCTTTATACTATAGCAGTTGTCAGTGCTTTGCAGTAACCCTTTGCCATCTCTCATGGGTAAACTCCTAGAAACGTTTCTTATTGAGCAATTGTTTGCTTAACCAGGCTAATATACAATGGTTTGCAAAATTGTGAGAATTTTGCATAAAATTACACTTAAATTTCAGACCAAATATCCACACTGGAGTATTGTTTACCTGACTTTTTAGGGAGGCGGTAGCTTTGCCACTGTCAACTGAATGCAAGCAACACTCGGCTGCTGTTTACATATTGCGCAAGTGTTTACTTTGCGTGTCAGTTGCTTTGAAAATGCAAGTTGACAACCATACACCTACCAGCTGTCTAAAGTCTGGTAACCAATACTTTCCTTTGGATATTGTGTCTTAAATTACGAGCGGCAAAAAGTGGTAGAATAATTGTATTTAACATTCTGGCTTATAAGGAACATTTACCTGTTTTTGCACTCAAATTGTGTATTACAGCCTGACTGCATCACTCGTCTCCCTTACAGAGCCATATTCAGGATGACCAGTACTTTGTCACTTACACCATTGAGCCCATGCTTGAGTTGCTGTGGATCGAGGAGGTCGCACACGAGAACACCAGCTATAAAGTCCTCTTCCCTATCACAACACCTCCGATGGCCAGGCCTCCACAAGTTCGCAACTGTGAGTCTGGTTTAGTTAAATAGTGCCTATGGTAATTTGGGATGCCTGGGTTGTTCATTAGGCACAAAACAGAAAATGTACTGAAACGGGGAGGCAATACCTGGACTTAACCAATAACAAATGTCCATTTTCAACTTCCATTGTACCGCATTTCAAAATGTTTTCCTTTGTTTGCCAATGAACAGACACGCCCTTGGACACAGTTCCTGAGCAGGCAGTGTTTGTGCTTGAGTTGGGGACCTTCAACCTTGATGTGGAGCTGCTGAACATCACCTTTCCCACCATGGTGCTAACTGTTGCAGAGTGCAACGCCAGGGGCTTCAATGTTCAAGAGCAGAGATCCCCGGACAACACCTTGAAGACCTTCAGGATGGAGGTGCCCTTCTCAGACCCGGTGGTCTTTAAGGAGGTGTGTTTCTGTTAAATGCAAAGCCACACGCAGTGATTTGTTCATGCCCTAATAAGTGGGCCACCAACAAAATATAAATAATGGCACAAATGTACTTTGTATCCCTCATTTACTCAAGTGTTGTTTTAATAGTCCCCATATGTACTTAGTTGTCACTTGATGTTGAATAGAGTTCTGTTGCAACAATAATGCTGACCAATGCTTTTAACTTCACTACAGAGAAGGGCGGAACAAGGTGTCACAACCTTCACTCTTCAGCTGATCTACGGCCTGGTCATCTTTCCAGAGTACGCTCCTTTCTCTCACTCTGCCGTTGTGGACGCTGTACTGCTGGACATTGGTATGCCTCTGGACTACGCCAAACTACTGTTGAATGGTTTCCTCTCGTTAATGATTGCCCTGAAAGGAAATTGGCAGTGAAAGACCAACTAGCCATACTGTAGGGTTTTCCTATGCGGTCTTTCTACAGAGAATGTTAAGCTTTAGAGTATTTGGACCCAGTTTCCCTGTTCCTGATTTGCCAGGATCGTGTTTATTCAGTCCCACCGTAGCAAAACATTTTGCAAGGGTTTCTTCTTGGACAAGTTCAAGTAGTACCTTCCTGTTTTTTGTGCTTAATTAATGAACACAACCCTGTTTGTCCTTGTAGTGCCACCCTCAGTCACTGGCTACTGTGATCAGGAGAACTTCCACATCACTGTGGACTACAGGAACCAAGAGCCCTTTTTTGTGGTCTTGGTTGGCAAGCGGCTGCTTAACCATGAGTTTGCTCAACAGTATTTAACAGAGGGCGACACAGACTTCACCATCACGTTGCCCTTCTCTTCGCCGGACGCAGTGTTTGAGGTACGACGCTCTCCCAAAACATGTTAACCTAAATTGCTGCAGCTAGCTTTGCTTTCCTTACCCTGTATACATTCATACAATATTGGACTAATGAACTCTCCCATTGGTTCCCAGTCGGTTCACTCGTCGGCTGTCCGGAGCAGACTGGATGTGGCTCTGTTGAATCCTTACAACAACATGACCATCAAATACTTTTCCCTGGCTTGCAGCTTCCTCAAAACGCTGACTGGTTGGTTCTCAAACAATTACTTACGATAAATTGTCGTTTAACATGGTTACCAAACCTGGGTTCCTTGCAAATACCGTGAGTCTAAATGGTAGTGCCAGATGGGCATGGTTTGCATTTTTGGTGCTATTCCATTGGTTCAAGCTCAATAAGTGTAACAAATACAGAACCCAGGTCTGATGGCTACCTGTCTTTTGCTCCCCCACCTCCAAGAGTGTTTCTCTAACGGAACGATGACTGCGCTGGCAGTGAAGGTGGAGTCTGCTCCCGGTCTGAACCCCGGTCAGCTGACCCTGAGCGACCCTGCCTGTGGTCCCACCTACAGTGACGATCGCTTCGCCTACTTCCACTTCACTGTGAACTCCTGTGGCACCACCAGGAAGGTAAAATTACTATTACCCTGAGGTGATGGGTACTGTGTATTTACGGACTGTTTGCTTCTTCAGGCTGTAATAAGCAATTCCCCTCTACTACATAGTTTATCAACAATGTCATGCTGTATGAGAACGAAATCTCCTTGCCAGATGAACTTGAGGTGAAGCTGAATGCCACGACGTCTTCAGAGCAGGAATATCAGTAAGTGGATTACGCATCACAATTGTAGCTATTAGCTTTCATAAGGTTTATTTTTCTTCAATTGCTCAATACTTTGTATACAGGGAAAATGTGCCTCTACTACCAGTGTCCACTCCACTGCTTGACGTTTCCCCTATTGAAGTTGCTTACATCCCTCTTTCTAGGTTAAAGGTTTCCTGCTCCTATGTGGCCAACATCACTCGCACATTGGCCTTCCTGACCAGGCCGCGTGACAACGAGCCTTTTGCCGAGACTGGGACGGGTCGACTAATGGTCAGAATGAGACTCGCTCAGGGTAAGCGTGCACAAATTCAGAATTTCAACTTGACCCCTAGCCTCTAAAAGAATCTTGGATGGTCTCCTTTACAAAACCATTCCCAAAAATGTAAGCCTTGTGATATATTACTCTTGCGTTCTGAGATCTACAGGTGTGGCTATGTAGTAACGGTGAGGAGCTGATTTGGGAATTTGTCAGAAGCCTCTAGTGGGGGGTGGATAGTGTTGGCTATAAATGGCGTGTGTTCATTGGGGCACAACAGGATATGATAAACGAGCATTTCTTAATGGACAAGTTCCGATGGTGCCCACTGACCACGACCCCCGTTTGTCTTGTTCTGTGTTCCAGACGCCTCGTATAACACATTCCACCAGGAGGAGGACTATCCAGTGGTGAGGTACCTGAGACAGCCTCTGCACTTTGAGGTGGAGCTGACCACGTCCTCTGATCCCAAGGTAGCGCTGGTGCTTGACCACTGCTGGGCCACCCTCAACGAGGACCGCGACTCCCGACCCCGGTGGAATCTCATCATTAATGGGTAACATGTCGTTTTTGGGCCTAAACAAGTGTTATTCCACAGGTGTGGTTCCTGAGTAATTAGCAACCTATCATGCTTGGCAGGCCATTTACTTTGGCTACCGTGGCTATGCCCCCATCCATAGGTCGAGTGGTCACAATGCTTAAAAACGATGTGAGCCATGTTTGGTCTGTCACCAGATCTCCACCCAATTTCACACTTATGGGAGATTCTGGCGCGTATGATCGCATGCTTGTTATCACTGAGTGGTCCCTGCAGCGTATCATTGGAACGTATGCTGCATCAAACGACTCTAAACCGCGTTGTCTGAAAAGCATCTAAACAATGTTTTGTGTTGAGAAATAAAGGTCTTCACAACTTTATTCCAGCTTTGCTTGTAAAATATATCAATGTTAACGTTATCATCTAGTCTAAATAACAGGTTGACTTGTTTTACAGTATGATGCGGTACAAGGGAGCCATGTAAATCTAGTATAGAAAGTATGGCAGCCATGTTTGTCAAGCAAGAACTCCTAGAATGCTGTTCACTGCGCCCGTTGCCTGAGATCTTAACTTAGTTTGGCCACTTCAGCATGTGATAATGTTTGTACTTGTTACGGCGTACACATGACAAGTAGTTTACAGGTAACTATACAAATACAACCGTAGCACGAAAGCTAAGATATAGCACAATCCATTATTGGGGCTAAGTCCTTGGGGGAAGGTATTGTGAAGAGGATGATGCAGGAAATATTACTAAGATCTGGGAATTTATCAACAATAAATGGTGAGGCAGACAGTTTTTCTAAGCTATATACCCCTGGAAAGGGGGGGTCTGATCTGGCAACCCTGAGGTACCATAGTTTACACTCTGATGCCGTGTTCAAATCAACTGACGACTTCTGTGCATTCAAGACAATGGGGGTACTCCAGTTGAGATCACCATAAGTCTGACAGACGCTTACGTGATAACCCGACTGCATTGTATGGTGTTAGCTTATATTCAGTACCACCTTCAAGTGTTTTACACACGTGTCCATTACAATCTAGGCAAGAATCAGAAAGCATGAATAAAACGCTAAGCACATTATACTTACGGTACGATGCAGTAGAAACGACAACACGTGACAGAAAATAAGGCACTTTGATAGGAATACACGCATGTCCACAGTTATTTGTGAGGAAGGCAATAAATGTGCAAGGACTGTATACTTGATCTGGGGAAGTGCTTGGGCTATCTTTTG
The DNA here is from genome assembly GCF_002021735.2 of Oncorhynchus kisutch. Classification (NCBI taxonomy): domain Eukaryota; kingdom Metazoa; phylum Chordata; class Actinopteri; order Salmoniformes; family Salmonidae; genus Oncorhynchus; species Oncorhynchus kisutch. Next base: position 122,667 of record NW_022262849.1, read on the forward strand.
AAGGAAAGTTTGTCCGGCTCATTAAATTCTCAAATAGAAATGGTCTGCAACCGTGAAATAAGTTACTTTTGTGAATGAATGAGGCAAAATTAGAAGTTGAAACTGCTTCTAGAAATTAGCAGGTAGTGTGCCTTGGTCTGAGGTCAGCGTGGGTTAAATGTCCACATGTTGGAACGGTGAGTGCATTCTGACATCACGCGCATGAAATCAACTCCCACTGGGGCGACTGTTGAAGATATTTGGAACTTGTGTGTGTGAAAAGGTTAATGTTGGCATTACCTACACCTTTTTACTCAATGTTATCCTTTTGGTTTGCTACAGTTCAGTGTTGTGCCAAGCTGATCAGTCAAATGGAAATCAAGAGCGGCTGGCAAGCTTGGCTTGCCTTTCCGATTGGTTACATACAACTGCTCTTAACACTGACTGAATAGTTGTTGGTTTTGGGTTGAATTCAGGCACAAGTGACCTCTTGTATTTAAAACAGTTATTGCACTAAACCTAAAGGATTGTTCAGATGCCTGTGCAGCATGGATGTTTGAAACTGAATAGGATCAGTTGACAGGATCCCCAGAAGTTGATGCCGCTTTCAATGGAATTTCCTGTCCTAGAGAATGCGCTAATTGGGAGTTGCTAAACATGAACAAATACCACGGTCAAGTGTAGCAGCATCTTGCTAACCTTATTTAGCTAGCTAATGTTCATATTTTTAAAAAATGTTACTACATTTTTTTATTTGGGTGAGCACTTTGCCACAGATGGACATGCTGGCCTAATTTTTATCTCAAGAATTTAAATTGGGTTACTATAGAAAGATGACTTATTTTCCTACATTGTAATGGGCTACAATGACTTTT
>NW_022262850.1:0-10000 GCF_002021735.2 Oncorhynchus kisutch
TATGTGTCTTCCTTCCTCATAGCAGCAGCAGCTACCATCATATCATATGGTTATGTGTCTTCCTCATAGCAGCAGCAGAAGCTCATATATCATATGGTTGTGTCTTCCTTCCTCATAGCAGCAGCTACCATCATATCATATGGTTATGTGTCTTCCTCATAGCAGCAGCAGAAGCTACCATCATATCATATGGTTATGTGTCTTCCTTCCTCATAGCAGCAGCAGCTACCATCATATCATATGGTTATGTGTCTTCCTTCCTCATAGCAGCAGCAGCTACCATCATATCATATGGTTATGTGTCTTCCTTCCTCATAGCAGCAGCAGCTACCATCATATCATATGGTTATGTGTCTTCCTTCCTCATAGCAGCAGCAGCTACCATCATATCGTGTGTGTGTGTGTGTGTGTGTGTGTGTAGGTACAGTCTAAAAAGGTGAGACAGTGCAGACATTGAGTGCGGGGTGGCCTCGTATGAACAAGCTACTCAACGTATCTCCCTTCCTCTCCTCCCTCCATCCCCCCGTCTCTGTCTTTCCCCTGTGTTTGTTCAGCAGTCATTACTTCCTGCTTCTGAGCCACTAAATGTTGACATGACAAAAGGACCCCTTGCATTCTGCAATACTGTGTGTGTGCTTGTGTGTGTGTGCACGTTGCGTGTGTTTGCATGCGTACATGAGTGTGTGTGTGCTTGTTTGTGTCCGCGTTGCGTGTGTGTGTGTGTGTGTGTGTGTGTGTGTGTGTGTGTGTGTGAGAGAGAGAGAGAGATTTGTCTGTGTGAGAAATTTGTCTGTCTGGGGTTTGTTTCTTTGGTCTCAGACTGGCATTCACACACAGTGCTATCTGCCCAGTGATCTCTCCTGGAGGTTTAGTATTTAGCAGAGTGATAGATGTTGTCTGCCTGTCATTAGGTGGGCTTGCTCTCTCTCTCTGTCTCTCTCTGTCTCTCTCTCGGTCTCGCTCTCTCTCTCTCTCTCTCTCTCTGTGTGTGTCTCTCTCGCTCTCTCTCTACCTGTCTCTCTCTTTTTGTCTCTGTCTCTCACTCTGTCTCTCTCTCTTTTTGTCTCTCTCTCTCTGTTTCTCACTCTCTCTCTCTGTCTCTCTCTCTCTGTTTCTCTCTCGCTCTCTCTCCCCTCCTTTCTCTCTCTCAGTCCTTCTGTCTACCTCCCATTGCCCCTCTGTATCTCTCCCTCTCTTGCTACCCCCCCCTCCCCTTCCCAATCTCCTCCCCTCCCTCCCTCTACTCATCTCTCCTCTTCCTGTTGGCCAGGGGACAGTAAATGAGGACATCCCCATGTTTATTGAAGACATACTGTGCTGTATCTAGGGAGCTCAGTAATGGTAATACTGTACTGTATTAGAGAGCTCAGCTCATGGTTAATACTGTACTGTATCTAGAGAGCTCAGCTCATGGTTAATACTGTACTGTATCTAGAGAGCTCAGCTCATGGTTAATACTGTACTGTATCTAGAGAGCTCAGCTCATGGTTAATACTGTACTGTATCTAGAGAGCTCAGCTCATGGTTAATACTGTACTGTATCTAGAGAGCTCAGCTCATGGTTAATACTGTACTGTATCTAGAGAGCTCAGCTCATGGTTAATACTGTACTGTATCTAGGGAGCTCAGCTCATGGTTAATACTGTCCTGAATCTAGAGAAGCCCAGCTCATGGTTAATACTGTACTGTATCTAGAGAGCTCAGCTCATGGTTAATACTGTACTGTATCTAGAGAGCCCAGCTCATGGTTAATACTGTACTGTATCTAGAGAGCTCAGCTCATGGTTAATACTGTACTGTATCTAGAGAGCCCAGCTCATGGTTAATACTGTACTGTATCTAGGGAGCTCAGCTCATGGTAATACTGTACTATATCTAAGAGAGCTCAGCTCATGGTTAATACTGTACTGTATCTAGAGAGCTCAGCTCATGGTTAATACTGTACTGTATCTAGAGAGCTCAGCTCATGGTTAATACTGTACTGTATCTAGAGAGCTCAGCTCATGGTTAATACTGTACTGTATCTAGAGAGCCCAGCTCATGGTTAATACTGTACTGTATCTAGGGAGCTTAGCTCATGGTTAATACTGTCCTGAATCTAGAGAGCCCAGCTCATGGTTAATACTGTACTGTATCTAGAGAGCTCAGCTCATGGTTAATACTGTACTGAATCTAGAGAGCTCAGCTCATGATTAATACTGTACTGTATCTAGAGAGCTCAGCTCATGGTTAATACTGTACTGTATCTAGAGAGCTCAGCTCATGGTTAATACTGTACTGTATCTAGAGAGCTCAGCTCATGGTTAATACTGTACTGAATCTAGAGAGCTCAGCTCATGGTTAATACTGTACTGTATCTAGAGAGCTCAGCTCATGGTTAATACTGTACTGTATCTAGAGAGCTCAGCTCATGGTTAATACTGTACTGTATCTAGAGAGCTCAGCTCATGGTTAATACTGTACTGTATCTAGAGAGCTCAGCTCATGGTTAATACTGTACTGTATCTAGAGAGCTCAGCTCATGGTTAATACTGTACTGTATCTAGGGAGCTCAGCTCATGGTTAATAATGTCCTGAATCTAGAGAGCCCAGCTCATGTTAATACTGTACTGTATCTAGAGAGCTCAGCTCATGGTTAATACTGTACTGTATCTAGAGAGCCCAGCTCATGGTTAATACTGTACTGTATCTAGAGAGCTCAGCTCATGGTTAATACTGTACTGTATCTAGAGAGCCCAGCTCATGGTTAATACTGTACTGTATCTAGAGAGCTCAGCTCATGGTTATACTGTCCTGAATCTAGAGAGCCCAGCTCATGGTTAATACTGTACTGTATCTAGGGAGCTCAGCTCATGGTAATACTGTACTGTATCTAGAGAGCTCAGCTCATGGTTAATACTGTACTGTATCTAGAGAGCTCAGCTCATGGTTAATACTGTACTGTATCTAGAGAGCTCAGCTCATGGTTAATACTGTACTGTATCTAGAGAGCTCAGCTCATGGTTAATAATATACTGTATCTAGAGAGCCCAGCTCATGGTTAATACTGTACTGTATCTAGGGAGCTTAGCTCATGGTTAATACTGTCCTGAATCTAGAGAGCCCAGCTCATGGTTAATACTGTACTGTATCTAGAGAGCTCAGCTCATGGTTAATACTGTACTGTATCTAGAGAGCTCAGCTCATGGTTAATACTGTACTGAATCTAGAGAGCTCAGCTCATGGGGTGCTATATATGAGATAGTGATCTCTGGGGCACCCTGGATGGGCATGTTCAGCAGTGTGTAAAAACAAAAACTGTCCTTGTTCTTTTCAATTTGTCTCTGTGTACAGACTCTCTCTCACTCTCTCTCATAGAACTCCCTTACAATTTGATCTCCTTTAGCATTTGGGATCTTAATCCTCTACTGCCCCCCTCTCTTCTCCTCTCTTCCTCCTCTCTCTTCTTCTCATCCTTATCCTCCCAACTTATCCTCCTCTTCCACTCCTCTCCTCCTCTTTGCTCTTGGCTCCGTCAGACTGGCACCCCATGTGTCTGAGACGGCAGGAGGGAAGAGGAGGGGAAAGAAGGATGGGAATAGAGGGGTCCTTCTGGCCTTGGGCCCGTCGCTGTTGGCATCCACTTAATCTGGATAATAAAACAAGGAAAATTCTGTCAAGTTTGGACATTTTGCAAGGCCCAACAAGGACAAATGCGATTTTAAGGTTAGAGTTACAATTAGGGTTAGGGTTAGAATTAAGGATAGGGTTAGGGGTTATGGTTAGGTTAAGGGTTACGTTTAGGGTTAGGGAAAATAGGATTTGGGAGGGGAATCAATGACTTGGTCCCCACGAGAAGAACATAACATGCATGTGTTCGTGAATGAGAGTCAGTGTTTGAATGCGTGTGTTGGTGTCCACCACTACTCTCCTATGCTCTTAGGCTCAGGCTTCTGCCTTTCCCACAGAACATGTAGGTCTGTCTGTCTGTCTGTCTGTCTGTCTGTCTGTCTCTGAGCCCCAGCTTAGCACCACAGCCTCATGTTGGCCCAATATACAGGGAACCCCATACCACACTACCAGACTACCGCACTACCAGACTACCATACTGCCACAGTACCACACTACCACGCTGCCACGCTACCACACTGCCACAGTACCACGCTACTACACTGCCACAGTACCACACTGCCACAGTACCACACTGCCACAGTACCACACTGCCACAGTACCACACTGCCACACTGCCACAGTACCACACTGCCACAGTGCCACACTACCACAGTACCACACTGCCACAGTACCACACTACCACAGTACCACACTGCCACAGTACCACACTGCCACAGTACCACAGTACCACACTACCACAGTACCACACTGCCACAGTACCACACTGCCACACTGCCACAGTACCACACTGCCACAGTACCACACTGCCACAGTACCACACTGCCACACTACCACACTGCCACAGTACCACACTGCCACAGTACCACACTGCCACACTACCACACTGCCACAGTACCACACTGCCATGTTACAACGCTACCACGCTGCCACGTTACAACGCTACCACGTTACAGCGCTACCGCGCTGCCACGTTACAACGCTACCACGTTACAACGCTACCCACGTTACAATGCTACCACACTACCAGGCTGCCAACACTACCACGCTGCCACACTACCAGGCTACCACGCTACCATGCTGCCACGTTACAACACTACCACGCTACCACACTACCAGGCTGCCACTCTACCAGGCTACCACGCTGCCACACTACCAGGCTGCCACGCTACCAGGCTGCCACACTACCACGCTGCCACACTACCAGGCTGCCACGTTACAACGCTACCACACTACCAGGCTACCACACTACCATGCTACCACACTACCAGGCTGCCACACTACCAGGCTGCCACGCTGCCACACTACCAGGCTGCCACGCTACCATGCTGCCACGTTACAACGCTACCACACTACCAGGCTGCCACGCTACCACACTGCCACAGTACCACGCTACCAGGCTGCCACGTTACAACGCTACCACACTGCCACAGTACCACGCTACCAGGCTGCCACGTTACAACGCTACCACACTACCATGCTGCCACGTTACAACGCTACCACACTACCAGGCTGCCACGCTACCACACTGCCACAATACTACGCTACCAGGCTGCCACGTTACAACGCTACCACAGTACCACGCTACCAGGCTGCCACGTTACAACGCTACCACACTACCACACTGCCACAGTACCACGCTACCAGGCTGCCACGTTACAACGCTACCACGCTACCACACTGCCACAGTACCATGCTGCCACGTTACAATGCTACCACACTACCATGCTGCCACGTTACAACGCTACCACGCTACCACACTACCATGCTGCCACGTTACAACGCTGCCACACTACCACGCTACCAGGCTGCCACACTAGCAGACTACCAGGCTACCACGCTACCAGGCTACCACACTGCCACACTACCAGACTACCAGGCTACCACGCTACCACACTACCACGCTACCACACTACCAGACTGCCACGCTACCACACTACCAGACTACCACGCTACCACACAACCAGACTACCACACTACCAGACTACCACACTACCAGACTACCACGCTACCACACAACCAGACTACCACACTACCAGACTACCACACTACCAGACTACCACGCTACCACACAACCAGACTACCACACTACCAGACTACCACACTACCAGACTACCACCAACAACATGGTACGAGTGTTTTTGTTGGTTCAGTTGTGATCCCAGTGTAGGTCGACCACAGCTCAGAAGTCCATTGGACTCTATACACATTTTTCTTTGTTAATCACACACACAGACAAAGACATTCAGGCATGCAGGCACATGTGCAAACACACACCCTCATATACACACACACACAATACGCACACACACACACAATACACACACACTCATGCACACACACACAATACACACATGCATACACACACACTCATATTCCATATTCTCCATATTCTCACAAGCACACCTTTGTATTAGTGCTAAATGGTTTGGTCTGATGGGATCTCTCATTGAGACTCATTATATTCCTATTGAGTATTATTAGTTCTTATTAGAAGTGAGAGCCAAGGAAAAGTTGAGCAGAGCAGAGAGCTAAGGATTAGACTTAGAGAGAGGTTCTGGCACTATCAGCTCCGTTTAAACTTAAACATGGCTGAAGATATGGGCTGTGTCCCGAAGTGCCTCCCATTCTCTTCATACCGCACCACTTTTCACCAGAGCTCATGGGCCCTGATCAAAAGGAGTGCACTATAAAGGGAACTGGGTGCCATTTGGGATGAAGCCATGCAGTGCACTACATTCACTTACTGCTAGCTGGTAAATCCCTTCAGGGTGCACGGACTACCCAGAACTACCCTGGAAATCATTCAACAACAAACATGAAACGGAGTGTGATGCAGTCTGACTAACTCAGGCTAGTTCAGCCCTAGCCTGGTTCCCAGATATGTCTGTGCTTTTTGTCAACGACTAAATCAACTATCGGTGCTATTCCATACATGTATTTAGTGTTGCTTAGTTTATTTTCTTCCCTTCTGGAAATGTGTCTGGCATCAAACAAGCATCATTACATGCCTCTCCAGTGGCAGTGGACTAGAGGTCTTCTCAGGTATTCAGGTATTTAGGTTGGGGTTGACCAGTCAAGACCTCTACAGTGGACTAGAGGTCTTCTCAGGTCTCAGGTATTCAGGTTGGGGTTGACCAGTCAAGACCTCTACAGTGGACTAGAGGTCTTCTCAGGTCTCAGGTATTCAGGTTGGGGTTGACCAGTCAAGACCTCTACAGTGGACTAGAGGTCTTCTCATGTCTCAGGTATTCAGGTTGGGGTTGACCAGTCAAGACCTCTACAGTGGACTAGAGGTCTTCTCAGGTCTCAGGTATTCAGGTTGGGGTGGACCAGTCAAGACCTCTACAGTGGACTAGAGGTCTTCTCAGGTCTCAGGTATTCAGGTTGGGGTGGACCAGTCAAGACCTCTACAGTGGACTAGAGGTCTTCTCAGGTCTCAGGTATTCAGGTTGGGGTGGACCAGTCAAGACCTCTACAGTGGACTAGAGGTCTTCTCAGGTCTCAGGTATTCAGGTTGGGGTGGACCAGTCAAGACCTCTACAGTGGACTAGAGGTCTTCTCAGGTCTCAGGTATTCAGGTTGGGGTGGACCAGTCAAGACCTCTACAGTGGACTAGAGGTCTTCTCATGTCTCAGGTATTCAGGTTGGGGTGGACCAGTCAAGACCTCTACAGTGGACTAGAGGTCTTCTCATGTCTCAGGTATTCAGGTTGGGGTGGACCAGTCAAGACCTCTACAGTGGACTAGAGGTCTTCTCATGTCTCAGGTATCCAGGTTGCGGTGGACCAGTCAAGACCTCTACAGTGGACTAGAGGTCTTCTCAGGTATTCAGGTTGCGGTGGCCCAATCAAGACTTCTACAGTGGACTAGAGGTCTTCTCGGGTCTCAGGTATTCAGGTTGCGGTGGACCAGTCAAGACTTCTACAGTGGACTAGAGGTCTTCTCAAGTCTCAGGTATTGAGGTTGCGGTGGCCCAATCAAGACCTCTACAGTGGACTAGAGGTCTTCTCAGGTCTCAGGTATTCAGGTTGGGGTGGACCAGTCAAGACCTCTACAGTGGACTAGAGGTCTTCTCATGTCTCAGGTATCCAGGTTGCGGTGGACCAGTCAAGACCTCTACAGTGGACTAGAGGTCTTCTCAGGTATTCAGGTTGCGGTGGCCCAATCAAGACTTCTACAGTGGACTAGAGGTCTTCTCGGGTCTCAGGTATTCAGGTTGCGGTGGACCAGTCAAGACTTCTACAGTGGACTAGAGGTCTTCTCAAGTCTCAGGTATTGAGGTTGCGGTGGCCCAATCAAGACCTCTACAGTGGACTAGAGGTCTTCTCAGGTCTCAGGTATTCAGGTTGGGGTGGACCAGTCAAGACCTCTACAGTGGACAAGAGGTCTTCTCATGTCTCAGGTATCCAGGTTGCGGTGGCCCAATCAAGACCTCTACAGTGGACTAGAGGTCTTCTCAGGTATTCACGTTGCGGTGGCCCAATCAAGACCTCTACAGTGGACTAGAGGTCTTCTCGGGTCTCAGGTATTCAGGTTGCGGTGGACCAGTCAAGACTTCTACAGTGGACTAGAGGTCTTCTCAAGTCTCAGGTATTCAGGTTGCGGTGGCCCAATCAAGACCTCTACAGTGGACTAGAGGTCTTCTCAGGTATTCAGGTTGCGGTGGCCCAATCAAGACTTCTACAATGGACTAGAGGTCTTCTCGGGTCTCAGGTATTCAGGTTGCGGTAGACCAGTCAAGACCTCTACAGTGGACTATGACGATAGTGTAAAAGGACTAAAGCACTGAGCTGCTATTCTCAGCTAGCTAGCCGTTAGGCCCCACAATGTAAATGTTAATTCAGGACATTAAACACACAGACCCCTACTGTAATATTCATGCCCTTATAGGAACTTGAACTTGAGGAGGAAGTACAGACTAATGCCCTGTCACACACAGAATGCAGTCGTGAAGCCACACATACAGTACATTCCCTCGTATCAACATGTACAGTTGAAGTCGGAAGTTTACATACACTTAGGTTCGAGTCATTAAAACTTTGTGAATAGGGAATTTTTAATAGGATGAAATGTCAGGAATTGTGAAAAACTGAGTTTAAATGTATTTGGCTATGGTGTATGTAAACTTCCGACTTCAACTATATGTGCTTGCAAATACAGCTACAGTTGAAGTCAGAAGTTTACACACACCATAGCCAAATACATTTAAACTCAGTTTTTCACAATTCCTGACATTTAAACCTAGTAAAACTTCCCTGTTTTAGGTCAGTTCGGATCACCACTTTATTTTAAGAATGTGAAATGTCAGAATAATAGTAGAGATAATTATTTATTTCAGCTTTTATTTGATTTCTTTCATCACATTCCCAGAAGTTCACATACACTCAATTAGTATTTGGTAGCATTGCCTTTAAACTTGGGTCAAACGTTTTGGGTAGCCTTCCACAAGCTTCCCACAATAAGTTGGGTGAATTTTGGCCCATTCCTCCTGACAGAGCTGGTGTAACTGAGTCAGGTTTGTAGGACTCCTTGCTCGCACACATGTATTCAGTTCTGGGCACACATTTTCTATAGGATTGAGGTCAGGGCTTTGTGATGGCCACTCCAATACCTTGACCTTGTTGTCCTTTGGAAGCATGCTTGTGGTCATTGTCCATTTGGAAGACCCATTTGCGACCAAGCTTTAACTTCCTGATTGATGTCTTGAGATGTTGCTTCATTATATCCACATTTTCCTGCCTCATGATGCCGTCTATTTTGTGAAGTGCACCAGTAACTCCTGCAGCAAAACACCCCCACAACATGATGCTGCCACCCCTGTGCTTAATGGTTGGGATGGTGTTCTTCGGTTTGCAAGCCTGCCCCTTTTTCCTCCAAACATAGCGATGGTCATTATGGCCAAACAGTTCTATTTTTGTTTCATCAGACCAGAGGATATTTCTCCAAAAAGTACAATCTTTGTCCCCATGTGCAGTTGCAAACCGTAGTCTGGCTTTTTTTATGGCGGTTTTAGAGCAGTGGCTTCTTCCTTGCTGAGCGGCCTTTCAGGTTATGTCAATATAGGACTCGTTTTACTGTGGATATTGATACTTTTGTACCTGTTTCCTCTAGCATCTACACAAGGTCCTTTGCTGTTGTTCTGGGATTGATTTGCACTTTTCGCACCAAAGTACGTTCATCTCTAGGAGACAGAACGCGTCTCCTTCCTGAGCGGTATGACGGCTGCGTGGTCCCATGGTGTTTATACTTGCGTACTATCGTTTGTACAGATGAACGTGGTACCTTCAGGCGTTTGGAAATTGCTCCCAATGATGAACCAGACTTGTGGAGGTTTTGATTTTCCCATGATGTCAAGCAAAGAGGCACTGAGTTTGAAGGTAGGCCTTGAA
>NW_022262850.1:12500-92500 GCF_002021735.2 Oncorhynchus kisutch
TCTGGTCAGTTGTCAGTTGGTCTGTCACTCTGGTCAGTTGTCAGTTGGTCTGTCTCTCTGGTCAGTTGTCAGTTGGTCTGTCTCTCTGGTCAGTTGGTCTGTCTCTCTGGTCAGTTGGTCTGTCTCTCTGGTCAGTTGGTCTGTCTCTCTGGCCAGTTGGTCTGTCTCTCTGGTCAGTTGGTCTGTCTCTCTGGTCAGTTGTCAGTTGGTCTGTCTCTCTGGTCAGTTGTCAGTTGGTCTGTCTCTCTGGTCAGTTGTCAGTTGGTCTGTCTCTCTGGTCAGTTGGTCTGTCTCTGGTCAGTTGGTGTGTATGTTGGTGTATCTGTGCCTGTGTGTCCATGTGTCTGTATGTCTGTCAGCAGTTGTCCCACATCAGAGTGGTCTAAATCCTGTACACCTGCAGGTTTGTAAAGGAAAGAATGTCTCTCTCAGGCTAATCCCACTGATGATTTTGCAAAATAATGCCTCTTTTCTCTTTTCCTCATCCCTCCTCTCTCCCTTCCCCTTTTCATCCTTCTGCTGTCTGTTCCCCTTTTCATCCTTCTGCTGTCTGTTCCCCTTTTCATCCTTCTGCTGTCTGTTCCCCTTTTCATCCTTCTGCTGTCTGTTCCCCTTTTCATCCTTCTGCTGTCTGTTCCCCTTTTCATCCTTCTGCTGTCTGTTCCCCTTTTCATCCTTCTGCTGTCTGTTCCCCTTTTCATCCTTCTGCTGTCTGTCTCTCTCTTTCTTTATTCCCCTCTCTCTTTCTCTTTTCCTCCCTCTTCTCTCTTTCATGAGGTCCGTACATTGGGTCTGCAGAATGCTTTATGTGCATAAATTAGATTTTAAATTCTCTCTCTCTCTCTCTCTCTCTCTCTCTCTCTCTCTCTCTCTCTCTCCCCCCCCCTCTCTCTCTCTCTCTCTCCCTCTCTCTCCCCCCCCCCCCCTCTCTCTCTCTCTCTCTCTCTTTCTCTAGGGTACAGCCTCTGTTCTCCAGCGTAGATCTGACAATGAGGAGTACGTCGAGGTTGGTCGTCTGGGGCCGTCCGACTACTTTGGTGAGTGGATAACGTTACACACACATTCTTAGGCGAATGCTACATTACGGACCCTGTTCAACACACACCAGGAACTGTTAGGAACCTGTTCAACACACACCAGGAACTGTTAGGAACCTGTTCAACACACACAACTGAATAAAACACAAGGACCTGAAAGGACACAACCTTATAGGGACCCCAACATTATATGTCATCATCATCATAAGTAATGACCCTCATGAAAGTCAACAGAATGACCCCTGACCTCTGACTCCACCTTGTCCTCCAGGTGAGATCGCCCTGCTGCTGAACAGGCCGCGGGCGGCCACAGTGGTGGCCCGGGGACCCCTGAAGTGTGTGAAGCTGGACCGGCCCCGCTTCGAACGGGTCCTGGGGCCCTGCTCGGAGATCCTAAAGAGGAACATCCAGAGATACAACAGCTTCATCTCTCTCACCGTGTGAGGGGCCACCGGGGGCCAAATGGGGAGGGAAAGGTGCGGATGGGTGGGGAAGGGGGGTTCCGGTGACAGGGCTTCTTCCTGCCTTTTTTTCATTTGGCGTTGTTCTTCTAATTCTGATCTTCTTCTTCTCCTTCACTTTGACCTGTACTGTCTCTGTAGCTTTATTTAAATGAACAATGAAACATGTGGGATGAATGTGGCGAGGACGGACAGACAGTGTGGATGTACTTTAAATGGCTCATATGTTACAGGGGTCATATATGTTTACTGAATATGATACATGCTTGGAGAATGCAATGAATGGAGGTAGATTGCACTTGTATGTATTTTATGTGGTAAACTATAACAGGGGAGTGGTGGGGCAATTCAGGAAGGGAAGTCATGAATTCAGGAAGTGATGTCATGTTTACGTACAGCGATGGAGGAAGTTGGGTGTCTTTGCGCGCTGGTTGTAGTTTTTTGCCTTTTCGCTTTAGGGTCCTGGTCGTTGGTCCGTGGTTGCCATTTCTACGTCAAATCAACCCACTACCTGATGACACAGGCCTTTGTTACCTAAAAACTAGAGGTAGACGTAAAAACAACTTTAATTCTTGTCTGTTTCATTGATCTCAATGCTTTTTAACTGTGCTTGTGTTGCTGGTACGAATGACGATGGGGTGTTTGTTAGAAGTTATATTTTCAATAGGGGTTTTATTGATGGATGCTGCAAATGTGCCATGTGAAGGAGTGTGGCTTTTATTTTGTAAAGATACCTCCATTCTGATGTTTTATCTGAATCTGAATCTGTAAATTGTTCCAAAGGCGCAATAGTGTTTGTTAGATTAACACACACACACACACTCTCTCAAACACATAACACACAGACACGGTCACACACTAACAGACACACACATGCACATGTACACACACATACACAAACACACACGTTCTGACATACACTCATACAGGTGGATATACACACACACATACACACACTCACACACACACAAACCCACTCACACACACACACACACTCTCTCAGGACTATAAATTCATAATACAAATGTCTTACACTGGATGCTTTTTCAGCTGATTTTGGTCTGTGTTAAATTGATTGGTGAGATCATTTTCCATCACTTTACAGTTCTTAGCTTTTGGTGAATACAGCAGTTTGTTTAAATTGTTTTGATGATGTTGATTTAAATGTTATTATAAATGTTTAAACCAGAGAAATAGACAAAGTTATGTTACTCTCTTTCTAAGTCATTGGAGATTGTGATCTCTATCTCGATTCAAAGTTGCACAATAATTGACCAATGGCAGATGATGTCCAATGGAGCTGACCTATAGAACAGCATCTTTCTGTATTCCACACTCTCATTGGTTCTCATCATATTATTCCATCCTTTTCAGCAAATAAATACAAGCTTCTGAACTCCACTGGTTTCTTTCTTTGTGTTTGCCATATATTTAACTGTGCTGTTTCACTCAAGCTAGAAACACTTTACAGACTGTATGTTTTACATCTTGTTGTTTTTAGTCCCACTGGTTTCACTGGTTCTAGGTTTCACTGGTTCTAGGTTTCACTGGTTCTAGGTTTCACTGGTTCTAGGTTTCACTGGTTCTTGGTTTCACTGGTTCTTGGTTTCACTGGTTCTTGGTTTCACTGGTTCTTGGTTTTACTGGTTCTAGGTTTTACTGGAAATAGTTTTTCTGTCGCTCTTCCATTAATTGTTTGTTCTCTACTGGTGTCTCTCTCCATCCCTCTTTTTCTTTCTCCCACTCCTCCACCTCTTCCCCTCGTTCTCCTACCCACCTACCCTTCCTCTCTCTCCTCCGCTCTCTCCATCCCTCTTTCTCTTTCTCCCTCTCTTACCCCCTCCCACTCCTCCACCTCTTCCCCTCATTCATCTACCACCTACCCTTCCTCTCTCTCCTCCACCTCTTCCCCTCATTCACCTACCCACCTACCCTTCCTCTATCTCCTCCACCTCTTCCCCTCATTCACCTACCCACCTACCCTTCCTCTCTCTCCTCCACCTCTTCCCCTCATTCTCCTACCCACCTACCCTTCCTCTCTCTCCTCCACCTCTTCCCCTCATTCTCCTACCCACCTACCCTTCCTCTCTCTCCTCCACCTCTTCCCCTCATTCACCTACCCACCTACCCTTCCTCTCTCTCCTCCACCTCTTCCCCTCATTCTCCTACCCACCTACCCTTCCTCTCTCTCCTCCACCTCTTCCCCTCATTCACCTACCCACCTACCCTTCCTCTCTCTCCTCCACCTCTTCCCCTCATTCTCCTACCCACCTACCCTTCCTCTCTCTCCTCCACTCTCTAAGCTAGGTGTCGGTCATCCGTCAGTGTATAGCGGGACATCAGGATTCCTCACAGCTAGTTTCCACTCTGCTGTGTGGAGTAAAGCTGAAGCCTTGACACATTCCTCCCCATCTTAAAGCCTGCTAAATCAACTGAGGAATGTGGCCTGCACTGAACCAACACCGTTTAGCCCCCCTCACACACAACCACCTGCATGTATGTGAGTGTGCACACAGACACGTTGATAGACACACACATTCATACACACAAACGCATGCTTGCAGACACACACATTCACACCATAAACACACCCACATTCATTTAAATACACACACACTCACGCACACACACACACACCCGCCCTGTCTTAGCTGCATACAAAGACACAGAAACACACACACACTGTCCTGCATACACACAGGCACACCACAGCAATCCCAGTGATTATCAGAGGCTCCTGTCAGAACAGCTAGGTTGTGTTTATGTCCCAACATCACCACACTCTCCTCCAGGCCCCAGAGCAACACACAGTACATCTCTACAGTTCACATTATTTATCCTCTCCTTTCTCCTCTTCCTTCCCTTTTTGTTTCCAGTTTTCTGATTCACACTTTATTTCTAGTCGTCCACGTAATTCTTTCTCCCTCGTTCCCCTGCCTCGTCACCTCTCACAGTAGCAGAGACGGGTGACGAGGTCAGTAGAGGGTCATGTTATAGAGACACAACTCACAAACACAAATCAAGCAAATAATACAGTGTTTCAATGCATGTACTGTATGTATGGTGTTGAAGCACAGAATCATTCAGGCCCTGATCAATTCCTCATTATATACATTCTTCCTTCAAACAGGTAGTCTAACGTTTCACCTTCAACATCTCTTCAAACAGGTAGTCTAATGTTTCACCTTCACCTTCAACATCTCTTCAAACAGGTAGTCAAATGTTTCACCTTCACCTTCAACATCTCTTCAAACAGGTAGTCTAACGTTTCACCTTCAACATCTCTTCAAACAGGTAGTCTAACGTTTCACCTTCAACATCTCTTCAAACAGGTAGTCTAATGTTTCACCTTCAACATCTCTTCAAACAGGTAGTCTAATGTTTCACCTTCAACATCTCTTCAAACAGGTAGTCTAATGTTTCACCTTCAACATCTCTTCAAACAGGTAGTCTAATGTTTCACCTTCAACATCTCTTCAAACAGGTAGTCTAATGTTTCACCTTCAGCATCTCTTCAAACAGGTAGTCTAATGTTTCACCTTCAACATCTCTTCAAACAGGTAGTCTAACGTTTCACCTTCAACATCTCTTCAAACAGGTAGTCTAACGTTTCACCTTCACCTTCAACATCTCTTCAAACAGGTAGTCTAACGTTTCACCTTCAACATCGCTTCAAATAGGTAGTCTAACGTTCACCTTCAACATCTCTTCAAACAGGTAGTCTAATGTTTCACCTTCAACATCTCTTCAAACAGGTAGTCTAATGTTTCACCTTCAACATCTCTTCAAACAGGTAGTCTAATGTCTCACCTTCAACATCTCTTCAAACAGGTAGTCTAATGTTTCACCTTCAACATCTCTTCAAACAGGTAGTCTAACGTTTCACCTTTACCTTCAACATCTCTTCAAACAGGTAGTCTAACGTTTCACCTTCAACATCTCTTCAAACAGGTAGTCTAACGTTTCACCTTCAACATCTCTTCAAATAGGTAGTCTAATGTTTCACCTTCAACGTCTTCCACAAACCGGTGGACACAGCTCAACACTCCAACCCAGAGTGGTTATCTAACCAGAGGTGATGAGCTGTGTCTGACCTGTGTCTTGGTCTATGTAGAGTCCACAGCACCTGATCTGGCTTCCACCCTGGAACTCTGTGAGTGGGCCTGACCTTCATAAAGGCTGAAGTTGGCACTGCTATCAGGGTGCTATGACGAAGCATAACCTGCTTGTACCCCTCTGGCTGTGGGCCAGGGTGTAATCAGAGCTGTATTCGTAAAGTGTCTCAAGGTAGGAGTGCTGATCTGGTATCAGGTCCCCCCTGCCCAAATAATCGTATCATTATATTATCTAAACTGTAAAACTAATCCTAGATCATATTCCCGAGACTTGTGTGAATACGGGCCCAGGACACATGCATGCACACACACACATGAACACACACACACTATACATTCTCTCTCTCTCTCTCGCTCTCTCTCTCTCTCTCTCACTCTCTCAGTATCACACACACCACCTGGATATACTGTACAGGGTGACCAAGTTCATTGCCTGAGACATATAGTGCATTCCTCCATATAGCAGTCATCCATCTACACATACCCAGGCCAGGACAGCAGCAGTTCATGCCCAGCCAAAGCTCCCCATCCCTGGGATGATGAGAACCACAGCCCCCTACAACACATCCATCCAGGACAATTGTCTCATTGAATGAATGGTAAGTGCATTGTGTACAGGAAATGGATTATGGCTTTGATTATATAGACATACATATAGCTTTAACACAGGTATCATTAGACACTTCTGGGAACGTTACATTTGACATGGAGGAATGAGTGAAAGACATGAACCAGTTTCCCCTGATTCTTGTGTGAATGAGAGCGCTGTAAGGAGAACCCAGGCCCTCTTGTGAAAGTGTGTTTTGTTTTCCATGTTGTTTAACAGCCAAGGCAAGTGTGTGTTATGTTGTACATCTAGGGAACACATCCGGAGCCCGTTGAGGTGGGCTGTGCTGTCCCTGCTCCTCCCCTCCCCTCCTCAATCGCTCCCGTTTAGCATGAGAAAGAACTCTCCCGGGACGAGGGAAGAGAGAAATGGGGATTTAAATCATTAAACATTCCTGCCAGATTGCCACCCCCAACCGATGACCACCCTCCCTCTCTGGCAGAACAACTCTCTCTGTCTCTGTCTCTCTGTCTCTGTCTCTCTCTCTCACTTTTCTCTGTCCCTATGACCCTGTTCTTCCTTCCTTATCTCTCCCTATTCCTCTCCCAATTTCTTCTCTATTTCTCCCCCCTCCCACGCTCTCTCTCCCTTTTCCCCTCCCAATCTCTTCTCTATTTCTCCCCCCCCCTCTCTCTCTCCCTTTTCCCCTCCAAATCTCTTCTCTATTCCCCCCCCCCTTCTCTCTCCCTTTTCCCCTCCAAATCTCTTCTCTATTTCTCCCCCCCCCTCTCTCTCTCTCCCTTTTCCCCTCCCAATCTCTTCTCTATTCCCCCCCCCCTCTCTCTCCCCTTTCCCCTCCCAATCTCTTCTCTATTTCTCCCCCCTCTCTCTCTCCCTTTTCCCCTCCCAATCTCTTCTCTATTTCTCCCCCCCTCTCTCTCCCTTTTCCCCTCCCAATCTCTTCTCTACCCCCCTCTCTCTCTTTCTCCCCCACCCTCTCTTCCTCCTCCTTCCTTCCATCTCTCTCCCTGTTCACCTCCCATGGACCACTATGGACCCAGAGCTCACTGTGGCATTCCCACACTGGGGCATCTTTGTGCCTGTGAATGGGGAGGGACACGACTCCAATGGCACTTGTCGGTCACAAAAACAAGTGGGCTGAAGGAGGAGAGAGTATAAGGAGAGGAGGACAATATGAATGGAAATATCAAACTATTGCTCTTGGCCCGTATTCATAGAGCACCTCAGAGTAGGAGTGCTGATCTAGGACCAGGTCCTCCCTGTCCATGTGCTCTTATTCATGATGATTTAAATACATCTCAGAGTAGGAGTGCTGACCTAGGACCAGGTCCTCCCTGTCCATATGCTCTTATTCATGAGGATCTAAATGGTGAAAGTGTTCCTGCAGTACAGTATATCAGCACATATAGGTCAAGACTTTGTGTCAGGTTCTGTCTGAGCATTTTCTCTGTGGGAGAACCTCCAACAGCTACAACATTATGTAAGGCTGGTATTGGTACAGCATTGCTTGGTTCTGAAGAGGGTAAGACTAAAGCAGCTCCTAGATCAGATCTGACATGATTACAGTTTTTTGCGATTGCTGACACACTTGTTGCAGAATTTGGCTCATACACACAAGCCAAATAAGACACAACACTTGGAGATAAACATCTCACAACTATGTCAAAATACAACTCTGCAATCAAAACCAAACAATCCTTTTTCAAAATGGCATTTTTGCAACAAAATGATACACACATGCACCATTTGAATAACTCTTTCAAAGCAGCAACACATTGATGTACTTCATACAAAACACTGCTGTCTTTCATACTTTGTATACCTTTTGAATGTTCTCATACAGGCTGCTGTGACAGATTGTTCCAGTACAGTACATCTAGTCACAGTACATCTACCCACACCATCTAGTCACAGTACATCTACCCACAGTACATCTAGTCACAGTACATCTACCCACAGTACATCTAGTCACAGTACATCTACCCACAGTACATCTAGTCACAGTACATCTACCCACAGTACATCTAGTCACACCATCTAGTCACAGTACATCTAGTCACAGTACATCTACCCACAGTACATCTAGTCACAGTACATCTAGTCACAGTACATCTACCCACAGTACATCTAGTCACACCATCTAGTCACAGTACATCTAGTCACAGTACATCTACCCACAGTACATCTAGTCACAGTACATCTACCCACAGTACATCTAGTCACAGTACATCTACCCACAGTACATCTAGTCACAGTACATCTACCCACAGTACATCTAGTCACACCATCTAGTCACAGTACATCTAGTCACAGTACATCTACCCACAGTACATCTAGTCACAGTACATCTAGTCACAGTACATCTAGTCACAGTACATCTACCCACACCATCTAGTCACAGTACATCTACCCACAGTACATCTAGTCACAGTACATCTACCCACAGTACATCTACCCACAGTACATCTAGTCACAGTACATCTACCCACAGTACATCTACCCACAGTACATCTAGTCACAGTACATCTACCCACAGTACATCTAGTCACAGTACATCTAGTCACAGTACATCTACCCACAGTACATCTAGTCACAGTACATCTACCCACAGTACATCTAGTCACAGTACATCTAGTCACATTTCAATCAACACAAACATAGAAAGGCTTCAGAAAGATATATATATACAGCTGATTATTTGGTCATTGCAGGTTTTTACAACAACAAAACACAAAGGCAAGTAGAATTACAGTATAGTAATCTATACAATATGTTACTGTAAACTCACAGAAACAAAAATTATTACAGTAAAATTACAGTGTAATGGTAAACGAAAAATAGTAATGTAAGGGATTGTAAGGGATGGGGTGGATGGTTTATGGATCCTGCCTTCGGTTAGGGTCTGGCTACATCACCTCATCCACATCACAAGCAATGTCATCCCTGGCTAGGCAACAGGGAAAATATCTCCTTGCGTGCCATATCCAACACGGGACAGACCCCACCTCAATGTCTCTGCATGCCTCTCCCATTGCTTGCAAAAGAGGCCGGCGGGCATGTGGTTGGCCAAGCCGAAAATAATTCCTCAATCGTTTTGAGAAATGGGGAGTAAGGGGGGGGCAAGTATACAACTGTGAAGTTGTGGTTGGTGAACCAATCCCTGACCAGAGCAGCCCGGTGCAAACTAACATTATCCCAGATGACAACAGACCTGGGCTGCTCTGGTCCGTCCTGTACAACTGCATTATGTAGAGCATCCAGAAATATGATTATGTGTTGCAGTATTGTAGGGACCGAGGTTGGCATGGTGATACATCCAGAATTATGATTATGTGTTGCAGTATTGTAGGGACCGAGGTTGGCATGGTGATACATCCAGAATTATGATTATGTGTTGCATTATTGTAGGGACCGAGGGTGGCATGGTGATGGAGAACTCCTTGCAGACTAATGGTGGAACACAAGGTGATATTTCCCCCTCGCTGCCCAGGGACATTCACAACGGCTCCTTGTCCTGTAACATGTTGGCCCTGACGCCTGGTTTTAACTAGATTGAATCCAGCTTCATCAATGAAAATGACCTCATGAGGCAGTGCAGCTGCATCAAAGTCCAGGACTCTCTGTGACAGAACATACAAACACTGTACTGTGAATGTGGTGTAACTTAAAACACAGGACTCTCTGTGACAGAACATACAAACACTGTACTGTGAATGTGGTGTAACTTAAAACACAGGACTCTCTGTGACAACATACAAACACTGTACTGTGAATATGGTGTAACTCAAAACACAGGACTCTCTGTGACAGAACATACAAACACTGTACTGTGAATGTGGTGTAACTCAAAACACAGGACTCTCTGTGACAGAACATGCAAACACTGTACCGTGAATGTGGTGTAACTCAAAACACAGGACTCTCTGTGACAGAACATACAAACACTGTACTGTGAATGTGGTGTAACTCAAAACACAGGACTCTCTGTGACAGAACATGCAAACACTGTACTGTGAATATGGTGTAACTCAAAACACAGGACTACAATGTCTACATTTTCACACAGGGATGGGGGTGGGGTTTTGGGCTGGGTTGGGTCAGACACATTCAGTCAAAACTACAAGCTACAGGCAAGGCTGGTGCCCCCACAGACAACCCCCACCACCCCACCCCCAGAATGGGGGCACCTGCCTAGGTCAAATACTGCTTTATCTGAATGTATCTATGCAGTGCCAATAGGACACAATCTACTGCCATTACTGTGTTACAGTATCGTACAGTGACACTTACTAGAGAAGGTCTTTGACTAACTCTGTTCTTCTCAAATGGAACCCTGGACAGCTGCTTCATCGTAAGTTGGTGTTGACGCAAGATGTGGCAGAGTGTCGACATACTGACACGGTTGATATTATGGAATGTTATGTGATCTGCGATGATTTGCTCTCGTAGTTGATTTAGGCAGATGGTGTTGTTTGCCAACACTAGGTTGACAATGGCCAGTTCCTGTTCATGGTGAACAGACGTTGTCTTGCACCCTCAGGAGGTCGTCTGGCAGTTCTGTAGAAAATACAAGAATAGAATGTCATTGGTTAGGTTTTTCTTTACATACTGTTTACAGTAACATCACAACTGTATCACATGTACTTCACAGCACCTATTTGTTTTGTTCACTGAGGAGCATCGACCTAATATTGTAGGACTCCGTTGTATTGTACTGTGATGCAGAATGATGTGCAACAATTACATAGGTACAGTCTAGTGTCGGAAGTTGAAGACATACCTGTTCTCCAGTCTACATGTCCGTATTATGGATGCTACCGTGAAGCGACTCAGGTTGGGCTGGACTCTCTGCCTCCCTCATTGTCAGGCCATGATTTATGACACGGACCACCAAAATGGCCCTAATGTCGTTGGAAATATGTCTATTGTCTATTGCCTATGTGTTTGTCCTCATCCTCCTCACTCACCTCACTCACCCCACTCACCCCACTCACCCCACTCACCTCACTCACCCCACTCACCCCACTCATCTCACTCACCCCACTCACCTCACTCATCTCACTCACCTCACTCACCTCACTCATCTCACTCACCCCACTCACCTCACTCATCTCACTCACCTCACTCATCTCACTCACCCCACTCACCTCACTCACCTCACTCGTCTCACTCGTCTCACTCACCTCACTCAACTCACTCACCCCACTCACCCCACTCACCTCACTCACCTCACTCATCTCACTCACCTCACTCACCCCACTCATCTCACTCACCTCACTCACCTCACTCATCTCACTCACCCCACTCACCTCACTCACCTCACTCATCTCACTCATCTCACTCACCCCACTCACCTCACTCACCCCACTCACCGCACTCATCTCACTCACCTCACTCACCCCACTCACCTCACTCAACTCACTCATCTCACTCACCTCACTCACTCACTCACCTCACTCATCTCACTCACCCCACTCACCTCACTCACCCCACTCACCTCACTCACCTCACTCACCCCACTCGCCCCACTCACCCCACTCACCCCACTCACCTCACTCACCTCACTCGCCCCAGTCACCTCACTCACCCCAGTCACCTCACTCACCCCACTCACCTCACTCACCCCACTCACCTCACTCGCCCCACTCTCCCCACTCTCCCCACTCACCTCACTCTCCCCACTCACCTCACTCACCCCACTCACCTCACTCACCCCACTCACCTCACTCACCTCACTATCACTTACTCTCACTCACCCCACTCACCTCACTCGCCCCACTCACCCCACTCACCCCACTCACCTCACTCATCTCACTCGCCCCAGTCACCTCACTCACCCCACTCACCTCACTCACCCCACTCACCTCACTCGCCCCACTCTCCCCACTCTCCCCACTCACCTCACTCGCCCCACTCACCTCACTCACCCCACTCACCTCACTCACCCCACTCACCTCACTCACCTCACTATCACTTACTCTCACTCACCCCACTCACCTCACTCGCCCCACTCACCCCACTCACCTCACTCACCTCACTCGCCCCACTCACCTCACTCACCTCACTCATCTCACTCACCTCACTCTCACTTACTCTCACTCACTCACCCCACTCATCTCACTCACCTCACTCGCCCCACTCACCTCACTCACCCCACTCACCCCACTCACCTCACTCGCCCCACTCACCCCACTCACCCCACTCACCTCACTCACCTCACTCGCCCCACTCACCTCACTCACCCCACTCCCTCACTCACCTCACTCTCACTTACTCTCACTCACTCACCCCACTCACCCCACTCACCTCACTCACCCCACTCACCTCACTCACCCCACTCACCTCACTCACCTCACTCGCCCCACTCACCTCACTCACCTCACTCTCACTTACTCTCACTCACTCACCCCACTCACCCCACTCACCTCACTCACCCCACTCACCTCACTCACCCCACTCACCTCACTCACCCCACTCACCTCACTCACCCCACTCACCTCACTGTGTGTTGCCAATTTCAGATATGTTTTGCATTTTTAATAGAAGTGTTTTCCCAATGATTGCAAGAGATTTAATTATTGAACAAAGTGTCTAATGTAAGAAACAGTGTTTTGTAAGTGTGTTGCAGAATTGCAAACAAAGTGCAAAGCACAAAATGTGTTTGTACTTTTGGTGCCTTTGTTTAAGGGATGGTTACACAAGTGTGTGTGTGTGTGTGTGTGTGTGTGTGTGTGTGTGTGTGTGTGTGTGTGTGTGTGTGTGTGTGTGCAGATGTCTAGTTGTTGCATCTCTTAAACCAGACACCGCATCCTCGGTCTCGTGAGAAGATGTTTTATTTGGTTGCTCAGTTTTAGCTCTGGCACAGACTAGTGAACACAGCCCCCGGGCCTGCGATCCGAGCCCCCTCTGTTTTTCTCTCTCACTATCTTTTGTTTCTAGCCCTCCTCTCCTCCTGTACTTGTTTCCCATAGCAGTCATCCTCTGCACCCCTCTGTCCCTTGTCTGGAAGACCCAGGCTAATTAAAATGCTTGCCACCAGATTCACTGCCACGACCCAGAGAAGGGAGGGGGACCTGGGGCTATAGACCCCAGAGAAGGAAGTGGGACATGGGGCTAGAGAGACCAGAGAAGGGAGGGGGACCTGGGGCTATAGACCCCAGAGAAGGAAGTGGGACATGGGGCTAGAGAGACCAGAGAAGGGAGGGGGACCTGGGGCTATAGACCCCAGAGAAGGAAGTGGGACATGGGGCTAGAGAGACCAGAGAAGGGAGGGGGACCTGGGGCTATAGACTAGACCCCAGAGAAGGAAGTGGGACATGGGGCTAGAGAGACCAGAGAAGAGAGGGGAACCAGGGGCTAGAGAGACTCACAACCCCTTGAAAGAAGCTAACCCCCAACCGTCTCTCCTAATGACCAGTCCTTTGATATGGTCATCCAGCTGGTCTGGCTCTAAAGGCTGAGGTGGGTTACCATGTTAGTGACCTGCCAGGCCAATCCCACTCTCAGGCCAGAGATGAGCTTAGCCTGGCTGGACCTCAGACATCTCTGCCTGGTTCCCATACACTTATTCTGTTTGTTTTTTAAATCCTGACCTGACGGGGTCAGAGTTCAACACCCCAGCAAGGGTCACAGGTGATTGAGCATTGGATTGGCTGATGGAATTGGGAGGAGTTTAGGGATGGGAGGGTCCAGATGGGGCGGTCTGTGGGGATGGAAAACCAAAGACCAGACCAGGTCAGGAGACCAGGTCAGGAGATCAACCACAAGTTTCAGTTCAGCGGTCCACCCCCAGCTCAGCGGTCCACCCCCCGCTCAGCGGTTGGTTTGAGATGACAGTCGTCCCAGAGTGAATGTGGGATTGAGTTGGTAGTTCTAATGCATGTTTAAAAGAGTGGTGGATGACACTGTGACGCAAATGGACTCATGACCCGGTCAGACTGTAGTGTCTGTAGAGATGGACTCTGTACAGCTGAGGACTTCATGACCTGGTCTGAGATCAGATTGTAGTGTCTGTAGAGATGAGAGACAGTAGAGAGACTATCATGACCTGGTCTGAGATCAGATTATAGTGTCTGTAGAGATGAGAGACAGTAGAGAGACTATCATGACCTGGTCTGAGATCAGATTGTAGTGTCTGTAGAGATGAGAGACAGTAGAGAGACTATCATGACCTGGTCTGAGATCAGATTGTAGTGTCTGTAGAGATGAGAGACAGTAGAGAGACTATCATGACCTGGTCTGAGATCAGATTGTAGTGTCTGTAGAGATGAGAGACAGTAGAGAGACTATCATGACCTGGTCTGATATCAGATTATAGTGTCTGTAGAGATGAGAGACAGTAGAGAGACTATCATGACCTGGTCTGAGATCAGATTGTAGTGTCTGTAGAGATGAGAGACAGTAGAGAGACTATCATGACCTGGTCTGAGATCAGATTGTAGTGTCTGTAGAGATGAGAGACAGTAGAGAGACTATCATGACCTGGTCTGAGATCAGATTGTAGTGTCTGTAGAGATGAGAGACAGTAGAGAGACTATCATGACCTGGTCTGAGATCAGATTGTAGTGTCTGTAGAGATGAGAGACAGTAGAGAGACTATCATGACCTGGTCTGAGATCAGATTGTAGTGTCTGTAGAGATGAGAGACAGTAGAGAGACTATCATGACCTGGTCTGAGATCAGATTGTAGTGTCTGTAGAGATGAGAGACAGTAGAGAGACTATCATGACCTGGTCTGAGATCAGATTGTAGTGTCTGTAGAGATGAGAGACAGTAGAGAGACTATCATGACCTGGTCTGAGATCAGATTGTAGTGTCTGTAGAGATGAGAGACAGTAGAGAGACTATCATGACCTGGTCTGATATCAGATTATAGTGTCTGTAGAGATGAGAGACAGTAGAGAGACTATCATGACCTGGTCTGAGATCAGATTGTAGTGTCTGTAGAGATGAGAGACAGTAGAGAGACTATCATGACCTGGTCTGAGATCAGATTGTAGTGTCTGTAGAGATGAGAGACAGTAGAGAGACTATCATGACCTGGTCTGAGATCAGATTGTAGTGTCTGTAGAGATGAGAGACAGTAGAGAGACTATCATGACCTGGTCTGAGATCAGATTGTAGTGTCTGTAGAGATGAGAGACAGTAGAGAGACTATCATGACCTGGTCTGAGATCAGATTGTAGTGTCTGTAGAGATGAGAGACAGTAGAGAGACTATCATGACCTGGTCTGAGATCAGATTGTAGTGTCTGTAGAGATGAGAGACAGTAGAGAGACTATCATGACCTGGTCTGAGATCAGATTGTAGTGTCTGTAGAGATGAGAGACAGTAGAGAGACTATCATGACCTGGTCTGAGATCAGATTGTAGTGTCTGTAGAGATGAGAGACAGTAGAGAGACTATCATGACCTGGTCTGAGATCAGATTGTAGTGTCTGTAGAGATGAGAGACAGTAGAGAGACTATCATGTTGAGAGTTGAATGTTTTTTGAACATGGTCCTGGAAACTTCACTTGAAAACTTGAGTCCCCCGACGATGACTAACGTCTCAAGCATCGGAATGAGTGAGATGAAAAAGAAGAGGAAGAAAGAAAGGAGGAAGATAGCATCTGTTTGTTTTTCTCTCTTTCTTTCCCAAGCTTGTTATCTTTCCTCATTTCCTGCTGGACGACAAGTAAATAATTCACATGTTCTGCATGTTCAACACTGGGATGTGTGTGTTAGTGTGTGTGTGTGCCTGTGTGTGTGGGTGCGTGGGTGCATGCAGGACCAAATTGAACCCAACCACCCCCCTCTGTGTGTGTGGGTGGGTGGGTGGGTGCAAGTTTTGTGCGTGCATGCAGAACCAAATTGAACCCAACTACCCTCCTCTGTGCCTTGGTTGAATTCTGTCAGAGAAATGTCTTTATAAACTGTCCCACAAGTCATCTAGAAACCATGGAGGGAGAGATGGGGAGAGAGAGTGAGAGAGGGGGAGAGACTAGACCTCTTCTTTGAGGCAGGAAAATGAGGTCATCATTCTGAATTGTGAGATGTTCCCAATGCACCATGCTGGATTCACATGACTCTGCACATTCCTGCCCACATACAGTGCAATGTGCGTGTATGCAGGGACACACACATACACCCCCCCCCAATCCACTCCAGTCCCCAGGGGAGACAGCCAAGGGATTGTCTCAATCAGTCTTTCATTGTGACCCTGGAGTTCCTACTCTCTCAGGGACAGAGAGAGGATTGACAGTTTAACCATAGATCATAACAGTGCTCAGACAGTGGACCTCTTTAGGAGATGGTAGAGAAATGAAGCAGACCTGGGTTCAAATACTATTTGAAGTCATTTAAAATACTATATCTGTGCTTGATAGCCTGTGACAATAAAACCAATAGAAAAGTCCTGAAAGTGTAAATCAGATATCTCTCAGAACAGGGTTAACTTCTGCATCAGCACATGACTAGCTGGCACAACTGGGGACGGCCATGGAAGAGGTTCTTTACCGTTTGCAGCGTCTCAAACATCCCCGGGAGGCGCTGCATCCTACTAGCGGAGGATACTCTAGAACCAGCCTTCCCATTGAGCCAGCCCAACAGCCAATTCAGCATCCCGCTCAGGTCAGCGATGCCTGTTATCCCTCCCAGAGAAATACGATGGTACCCAATCCAAATGCCGTGGCTTCCTACTTCAGTGCTCCCTTTATTTTACACACCAGAGGGGAGCCCCCACCACCGAGAGGTCTAAGGTTGTCACGGTTATTTCTCTACTGACAGGGTGGGCATTGCAATGGGCTAAGGCCGTCTGGGAGAGAGGAGGAGCTAAATTCCTATGAGGGGTTCATGGCTCTGTTTAAATGTATTTTCGATCAGTCCAATCATCAGGAGAATATCCCCTTCATCACCAGTGCACCACTTCACAAGAACATCCTCGGCCTCCCTTGGCTTCAATGCCATAAACCCACCATTTATTTCATGGTCGAGGATGAGAATCACATACTGGTCACCTGAATGCCGGAGGACCCGCTTTCCTGTTCCATGTGGTTCCATGTCGGTTGTGAGTCCTTTGTTTGCCCTTCAGCCCAACATCCCGTAGGTATAACAGGATCTGAGAGAGGTATTCTCCAAGACCCGGACACCTGTCTCCCTCCTCATCATCCCTGGGACTGTGCCATCGACCTGTTGAGTGGTTCCGGCGCGCAGAACAAGTGTGGAGCGACGCTCACGTGAGACTCCATCGTTGAAAAGAACAGGCAGAGCGCCATCACAGTGAGACCCCTGTGTTCTATCCTGGGGATTGCGTCTGGCTCTCTACCAGGAACTTCCCACTCTGCCTGCCCTGCAAGAAACAGAGCCCCCGATTTGTGGGTCTGTTCAAGGTTCTCTGGCGGGTCAACGAGGTGATGAAAAGGTTGCAACTGCCCAGTCACTACCATATCTCACCCTTGTTTTCATGTCTCCCTTCTCAGGCCGGTGGTTCCTGGTCCCCTAGCTGATGCAGTCCCCCACGACACCCCACCACCCCCCCTGGACATCGAGGGCAGTCCGGCGTATGCTGTCAGATCTCTGCTGGACACCCGGCGCCGTGGGGGGTCGGCTCCAGTATCTGGTAGACTGGAAGGGGTACGGCCCTTAGGAGCGGTGTTGGGACATTCTGGATCCCAACATCATCCGTGATTTCCCAGGGTCCGTGCATCAGAGGGGGGGTTACTTTCACATCTGCTCCTCCCCTCCATTGTGCGAAGTTGCCAGAATACTAACCACTGGTCCTGGGACTCATCATGATTCACACCTGGACCTCATTACTTCCCCTTATAGGTCCCTTCCTTTAATTCATTCCTCAGTTGGTATTGATCCTGTGTTCATGCGATCTTGCTTCTGTTACACTGTCTTGTTTCATGTTTTTCCTTTCATTAAAGGTTTCACCTGCACCTCCTTCTCGACTCTGTGTCATTGTTACAGTAGTGGACACAAAGGTCTGAGATGGTGTGACTACAGAGGACAGTCTCATGGGTGTAGTGAGCTACCGATCCATAGAGAGTAGTTAAAGATAGAGTCAACAACATTCTTTCAGTGCAGCTCTCTAAATCGGCTTTTAAATTAGTTTTTTTTTTTTTACTGACAGCCCTACTTATTCATGGATTTATTTTCAGATATCCGGGTCATGATGATCCAAACCAGTCTGTCTAGCCATGTTTAAGCAGTCCTGAAAAGCCATCTGGTCAGGAACACTTTAGTGGATATAGTCCCTAGATGTTCTACTAGCTCTAGGCTATACTAGGGGGGCTGGGGTCAGTTTGTTATATCTGGAGTACTTCTCCTGTCCTATTCGGTGTCCTGTGTGAATCTAAGTGTGCGTTCTCTAATTCTCTCCTTCTCTCTTTCTTTCTCTCTCTCGGAGGACCTGAGCCCTAGGACCATGCCCCAGGACTACCTGACATGATGACTCCTTGCTGTCCCCAGTCCACCTGGCCATGCTGCTGCTCCAGTTTCAACTTCCACCTGACTGTGCTGCTGCTCTAGTTTCAACTGTTCTGCCTTATTATTATTCGACCATGCTGGTCATTTATGAACATTTGAACATCTTGGCCATGTTCTGTTATAATCTCCACCCGGCACAGCCAGAAGAGGACTGGCCACCCCACATAGCCTGGTTCCTCTCTAGGTTTCTTCCTAGGTATTGGCCTTTCTAGGGAGTTTTTCCTAGCCACCGTGCTTCTACACCTGCATTGCTTGCTGTTTGGGGTTTTAGGCTGGGTTTCTGTACAGCACTTTGAGATATCAGCTGATGTACGAAGGGCTATATAAATAAATTTGATTTGATTTATACTATACCAACTAGGCTATACTATACCAACTAGGCTATACTATACCAACTAGGCTATACTATACCAA
The DNA here is from genome assembly GCF_002021735.2 of Oncorhynchus kisutch. Lineage (NCBI taxonomy): Eukaryota > Metazoa > Chordata > Actinopteri > Salmoniformes > Salmonidae > Oncorhynchus > Oncorhynchus kisutch. Next base: position 31,566 of record NW_022262850.1, read on the forward strand.
CTAGGCTATACTATACCAACTAGGATATACTATACCAACTAGGCTATACTATACCAACTAGGATATACTATACCAACTAGGATATACTATACCAACTAGGCTATACTATACCAACTAGGCTATACTATGTAGGATATACTATACCAACTAGGCTATACTATACCAACTAGGCTATACTATACCAACTAGGCTATACTATACCAACTAGGATATACTATACCAACTAGGCTATACTATACCAACTAGGCTATACTATACCAACTAGGATATACTATACCAACTATGCTATACTATACCAACTAGGATATACTATACCAACTAGGCTATACTATACCAACTAGGATATACTATACCAACTAGGCTATACTATACCAACTAGGCTATACTATACCAACTAGGCTATACTATACCAACTAGGCTATACTATACCAACTAGGATATACTATACCAACTAGGCTATACTATACCAACTAGGCTATACTATACCAACTAGGCTATACTATACCAACTAGGATATACTATACCAACTAGGCTATACTATACCAACTAGGATATACTATACCAACTAGGATATACTATACCAACTAGGCTATACTATACCAACTAGGCTATACTATGTAGGATATACTATACCAACTAGGATATACTATACCAACTAGGCTATACTATACCAACTAGGCTATACTATACCAACTAGGATATACTATACCAACTAGGCTATACTATACCAACTAGGCTATACTATACCAACTAGGATATACTATACCAACTATGCTATACTATACCAACTAGGATATACTATACCAACTAGGCTATACTATACCAACTAGGCTATACTATACCAACTAGGCTATACTATACCAACTAGGCTATACTATACCAACTAGGCTATACTATGTAGGATATACTATACCAACTAGGCTATACTATACCAACTAGGCTATACTATACCAACTAGGCTATACTATGTAGGATATACTATACCAACTAGGATATACTATACCAACTAGGCTATACTATACCAACTAGGCTATACTATGTAGGATATACTATACCAACTAGGCTATACTATACCAACTAGGCTATACTATACCAACTAGGATATAGTATACCAACTAGGATATACTATACCAACTAGGATATACTATACCAACTAGGCTATACTATACCAACTAGGCTATACTATGTAGGATATACTATACCAACTAGGCTATACTATACCAACTAGGCTATACTATACCAACTAGGCTATACTATACCAACTAGGATATACTATACCAACTAGGATATACTATACCAACTAGGCTATACTATACCAACTAGGCTATACTATACCAACTAGGCTATACTATACCAACTAGGCTATACTATACCAACTAGGCTATACTATGTAGGATATACTATACCAACTAGGATATACTATACCAACTAGGCTATACTATACCAACTAGGCTATACTATGTAGGATATACTATACCAACTAGGCTATACTATACCAACTAGGCTATACTATACCAACTAGGATATAGTATACCAACTAGGCTATACTATGTAGGATATACTACACCAACTAGGCTATACTATACCAACTAGGATATACGTATCTCAGTTGGTAGGGCATGGAGCTTACAGGGGCAGGATAGTGGGTTCAATTCCCAGAACCACCCATACCCAAAAATGTATGCACGCATAAATCGCTTTTGTTAAAAGTGTTGGCTAAATGGCATATACTATATCTAGATGGTCACTCATTGGGTCTAGAAATCCCTTGCCTATTCAACTGACAGCCATGAACTCTCTATGGAATAGTCCTAGATAAGTGCAGGTGTCCTACGTCACATGACAGTGGACTGTCAGTTGGTTCCCTGATTGTCAGCCCACCCCAGACATCCCCTACCCCCTTCTTTCCCCCTGGGAGCCCCAGGATCCCACCTGATATCCTGATCAATGCCCCTTCGGCAGCTAGTCCCGGCTCCCCCTTTAAACCCTGGTGGAATGTGTGGATTTGAGTGAGAGCTGTAACCAGAGAGCAGCATTCTTCTTTCTAAGCCCATAATGGAGCAACTCTCTTCACTTCCTGTTGTTAATCAGTTTGTTTTGATTTCTTGAGGTTTTGACACTTTGAGATCTGTGGGAGAGAGGAAGAACGATGGAGAGGAGAGAAGGAGAGAGGGAGGGGAGATTTGCGAGAGGGGAAGGGGAGAGAAGAGAAGGACCATGACATTATTCCTACTGGTGTGTTTGTGTGTGGGGGATATAACATAGTACACACACAGAGTCCACTCTTCCCCCAGTCCCCCTACCTCATCATCATTACCTATATGGGACTCCCACCTCCTGCCAGCACCATTTGCACTAAATTCCAGATGAGAAGCTTGCCAGTGGAGGGGTACATAAAAAGGTAGAGGGGGTCTACCTCACCTCTCTCAGGCACGCATACCCCCCATCTCAACTTCTCCGTTCCCCACCTCTTTACGGCTCCAATAATAAACAACAATAAAATAATCCAAAGCTAGTCTAATTATGTTTTAAAAGCAGCCGTAGCCTTACAACTTCCAGAGCAGCGAAGGCTAATGGCCGCAGGGGGGAATCACATTAAACACAGTTAATCGCTACCACGATGCGTGCGAAAACACACTGTCATGTTATGGCCCGTAAACTGTGTAGGGTGGTTCTCACTCGGAGGTAAAGTGCTTCCATGGTTTCGTCAGGTGTGGTATAGCAGGGTTGGGGAGTAAACTGATTACCTACAGTTTTATAACCCATCCTCTCTTCCTCCTCTTCTCTTCCTCCCCTCCTCCTCACCATCACCTCCTCCCCTCCTCCTCACCATCTCCTCCTCCTCACCATCCCCTCCTCCTCTTCTCCTCCTCCCCTCCTCCTCACCATCCCCTCCTCCTCCTCCTCACCATCCCCTCCTCCTCCTCTACTCCTCCTCACCATCCCCTCCTCCTCTTCTCCTCCTCTACTCCTCCACACCACCCCCTCCTCTTCTCCTCCTCCTCACCATCTCCTCCCTCCTCCTCTACTCCTCCTCACCATCTGCTCCTCTTCTCCTCCTCTCCTCCTCACCATCCCCCCTCCTCCTCCTCCTCACCATTTCCTCCTCCTCCTCTTCTCCTCCTCTCCTCGTCCTCTCCTCCCCCCTCCTCTCCTCTCTCCCCTTTAACCTTATCCTCCACATCCCCTGCTCCCCCTCCTCTCCTTTCCTTCCCCCTCCTCTCCTTCTCCCTCCTCTCGTCTCCTCACCCCTCCTCCCTCCCCCCACCTCTCCTTCCCGTCTTTTCCTCTAATCCCCCTCTTCTCCTCTCCTCCCATCTCCTGTTCTCCCCTCTCTGTGGTGCAGTCCTGTCAGTCCCTGCCTGCCTAGCAGATCTCCAGTGAGGCATGGGGAAATCCTGCCTTAATCCTCCCCAGCACACCAACACCATTAGGACTGTAGCCTGGAACTAGGGACCAGAAGGATTGGAAGGAGGAGAACAAGAAGAGAATGAAGTGAAAGCCCCACCTGGCATGCCAATTGGAGGAGTCATTATAGGCTTATAGGGACGTTATACATTTCTAATACATTTCTGAGGACAGCTGTTCCCCTCCTGTAGAGGTATCCAGGAATTATTAGCTGGGTCCCTCTCACCCTCAACCCTGAAATCTGCCACTGATTAACCCCAGTCCACATCATTGTTGCCTCCCACCCTCCTCCCTAACCACATAACTCCACATCTCATTCCAAACAGTTTGTTACAAATGGATCTTAAGTTGGGTTGGATCCACTGGGACCAGCGACACAGAACGCTCAAGAATCATTGCGCTCCCGGGTAGCGCAGCGGTCTAAGGCACTGCGCCTCAGTGCTTGAGGCGTCACTACCGACAACCTGGTTCGATTCCAGGCTGTATCACAACCGGCCTTGATTGGGAGTCCCATAGGGCGGCGCACAATTGGCTCAGCGTCGTCCGGGTTTGGCCGTTGTAGGCCGTCATTGTAAATAAGATTTTGTTCCTAACTGACCAGCCTAGTTAAATAAAGGTTACATTTTTTTAAATAAAGAAATCCAGTCTTCTCTTGTTCATAAGGGCACAACATTATGCAACGGTCAATGAAAACTAAAGTTTCTCTCCAACCTGCTCCCTCCCTAATCCCTCCTTGCTGCGCATAACCAACAACCATAGTGTGATTCCAGTGTTGGCTGGTAGTACTTTAAATGGGGAGGACGGGTTTATAGTAATGGCTGGAACGTAATGAATTGAATTGTCTCAAACACATTAAACATCTGGTTTCCATGTGTTTGATACCATTCCATTCACTCTGTTCCATTCATTATTATGAGCCATCCTCCCCTCACCAGCCTCCTCTGTGTGATTTGTGGGTTTGCAGACATCTCCATATTCCCCCAATCCCCACACCCCCGCCACTCAGCTTGTGGACTCTCCCAGTGGGGGAGTTCCCATGGTTAGGGGGGTCAGACCACCACGGTGTAGAGGGGAGACCCGAGACCCCTGTCTTCCTCTGATCCGGTTCCCAGAAGTCTCTACACAGCTACACACATGTTGAAAAGGTCAGGGCTTGATAGACAACAGAGCACCAGCCATTACACTGCTATGTCTCAAGCCCCTCTGTTTCTCTCTTGCTTCTATACTGGAAGTCCCCCTGTTTCGTGTGACTGTGTGTTTTTTTAGCCAGCCAGTGAATAAAGAGGTAGTGTTTTTGGGTGTGAGACCCACCAAGGGGGGAACAGGGGGAACTGACTTAACTGCATGTTAAGGCTTGTCCTAGGCTGAATGGCTGCATGTCTGTGTGTGTGTGTGTGCGTGTGCGTGTGTGTGTGTGTGTGTGTGTGTGTGTGTGTGTGTGTGTGTGTGTGTGTGTGTGTGTGTGTGTGTGCGCGTGTGTGCGCGTGTGCGTGTGCGTGTGCATATGCGTGTTGGGTTGCGCATGCCTGCGAGTGCACGTGTGTGTGTGTGATTCCCACTGCTCGGTTCTGGTCAGCTGAGGTTGGTGTCTGCTGTTCCCACCCAGTGTAGTGGTCAGCCACTGTGGTCAGCGCTCCCTCCTCTGCCCCAGCAGCAGGGGTCAACCAAGAGCACTGGAACACATGACGAACGGACTGAGGCCAAGCGCGCACACACACACACACACACACACACACACACACACACACACACATACACACACACACACACACACACACATACACACACACACAGGAACCGGACACAAAGGACAAAGGCCAAGCATACACACATTCCTTCATTCCTTCCACATTTCTCTCCATTCTTTCACTGTTATTTCATTTTGTACACACAGACGTCCTTATTTCTAGCCCTTGCCGATCTCTTGCATCAGAGGGCAGCCTGTGGAAAGGTTGTGGGAGAGGTATGACAAGAGATGACCGTAGGCTGACAGGGCTGGAGCTTTACACATCCAAGACACCATCATCACTTGGCTGGACTTAATAATGAAATATTTAGCAGCCGTAGAAAGGCAGCAGTGTGGCATATCGGTGAACCTGTACCCGTACCCGTACCCGTACCCTTACCCGTACCCGTACCCGTACCTTGACCACAAACCACCAACCTCACCCTAACCCTGGCAAGGTGGGACTGGAGGTTTTGCTCAACAAAATAACAGGTGTTTGTGGGGAGAGGATGTGTGTGTGCGTGCGTGTGTGTGCTTGTGTGTGTGTGTGTGTGCGTGCGTGGCACAGTAAACCACTCCAACCTCCTGTCCCTCTCTAATGTTCCATCGCTCCTATTCAGTACAGACCAGACAGGTGAGTGAACTAATTAATGCAAGAAGAGTGATTGAGGGAGGGGTGGAGGGACAAAGTGAGGAAGGGAGAGAGGGGGATGGTGTGTGTGCTGAGAGATTAAGAAGTGCTAAGTGCATAATGATAATAAGCCAGGTATATTCACCTAGTCTCTAAGTCCATTCCTTATACAGTATAACACCTGTCTGGAATGTGCCTTTGCTCAGGGAAACTCTGCTGAATCATCTCCTTAGCAGTGAGTAATCCCAAAGGTGTGGTCCTATGGTGTCCAATAGGACTATAGCATTATACACTGGTGTGTTTAACAGTAAATGATGCACAAAGCCGTCTTCATGTGTCAAAACAATAACCACTAATGGTATCTGCTTTATCATCATAGACACAGACTGATGTGGTGGTTGGAGCTTTGGTCCTGGGTGGTTTAGCCCAGAGAGATAGAAGGAGGAGATAGAGTACTGTATATCCCACCACTGTGATCCTCTGGTCTAGCTCATGACTCACACAGTGAGATAATGGTAGGCAGGGAGACACCAACATTTTACAACGGAAAACAAAAACAAACGTTTCTTATTGGGACAACTTGAGGTAGTCCCTATACCTGTTTCAGTACGTTATGTTCCGTTTGGTGCCTAATGAACATGCCCCAGCTCCATATGATGCTACCTCTGGTAAGATGAGGGGTGGGGGTGTGTGTCTATTTGTCAATAACAGCTGGTGCACAATGTCTAATAATAAAGAAGTCTCGAGGTATTGCTCGCCTGAGCTAGAGTACCTTATGATAAGCTGTAGACCACACTATCTACCAAGAGAGTTCTCATCTATATTATTCGTAGCCATCTATTTACCACCACAGAGTGAAGCTGGCACTAAGACCGCTCTCAACCAACTTTATAAGGCCATAAGCAAAGAAGAAAATACTCACCCAGAAGCGGCACTCCTAGTGGCCATGTTCTTTATTGCAGGCAAACTTAAATCAGTTTTACCAAATTTTTACCAGCATGTCACATGTGCAACCAGATAAAAAAATATCCCAGACCACCTTTACTCCACACACAGAGATGCATACAAAGCTCTCCCCCACCCTCCATTTGGCAAATCTGACCATAATCCTATCCTCCTGATTCCTGCTTACAAGCAAAAACTAAAGCAGGAAGTACCAGTGATTCGCTCAATATGGAAGTGGTCAGATGATGTGGATGCTACACTATAAGACTGTTTTGGCTAGCACAGACTGGAATATGTTCTGGGATTCATCCAATGGCATTGAGGAGGACACCACCTCAGTCATCGGCTTCATTAAAAAGTGCATCGACGACGTCGTCCCCACAGTGACATGTACATACATATTCCAACCAGAAGCCATGGATTACAGGAAACATCCGCATCGAGCTAAAGGCTGGGGCTGCTGCTTTCAAGGAGCGGGAGACTAATCCGGACGCTTATAAGAAATCCAGCTATGCCCTCAGATGAACCATCAAACAAGTAAAGCATCAATACAGGATTAAGATTGAATCCTACTACACCGGCTCTGACACTCATCGGATGTGGCAGGGCTTGAAAACTATTACGGACTACAAAGGGAAACCTAGACGCGAGCTGCCCAGTGACGCGAGCCTACCGGACGAGCTAAATGCCTTTTATACTCGCTTCAAGGCAAGCGACACTGAAGCATGGACGAGAGCACCAGCTGTTCTGGATAACTGTGTGATAACGCTCTCGGTAGCCGATGTGAACAAAACCTTTTAAACAAGTCAACATTCACAAAGCCGCTGGGCCAGACGGATTACCAGGATGTGTACTCAAAGCATGCGTGAACCAACTGTCAAGTGTCTTCACTGACATTTTCAACCTCTCCCTGACTGAGTCTGTAATACCTACATGTTTCAAGCAGACCACCATAGTCCCTGTGCAAAAGGAAACGAAGGTAACCTGCCTAAATGATTACCACCCCGGTGGCACTCACGTCGGTCACCATGAAGTGCTTTGAAAGGCTGGTCATGGCTCACATCAACAACATCCTCCCGGAAACCCTAGACCCACTCCAATTCGTATACCGCCCAAACAGATCCACAGATGACACAATCTCAATCGCACGCCACACTGCCCTTTCTCACCTGGACAAAAGGAACACCTATGTGAGAATGCTGTTCATTGATTACATCTCAATGTCCAACACTATAGTGCCCACAAAGCTCTGGGACTAAACACCTCCCTCTGCAGCTGGATCCTGGACTTCCTGACGGGCCACACCTAGGTGGTAAGAGTAGGCAACAACACGTCTGCCCGGCTGATCCTTAACACTGGGGCCCCTCAGGGGTGTGTACTTAGGCCCCTCCTGTATTCCCTGTTCACCCACGACTGCGTGGCCAAACACGACTCCAACACCATCATTAATTTTGCTGATGACACAACAGTGGCAGGCCTGATCAATGACGAGACAGCCTATAGGGAGGAGGTCAGAGAACTGGCAGTGTGGTTCAAGGACAACAACCTCTGCCTCAATGTGAGCAAGACAAAGGAGCTGATCGTGGACTACAGGAAAAGACGGGCCGAACAGTCCCCCATTAACATCGGTGGGGCTGTAGTAGAGCGGGTCGAGAGTTTCAAATTCCTTAGTGTCCACATCACCAACAAACTATCATGGTCCAAACATACCAAGACAGTCGTGAAGAGGGCATGACAAAACCTTTTTCCCCCTCAGGAGACTGAACAGATTTGGCATGGGTCCCCAGATCCTCAAAAGGTTCTACAGCTGCACCATTGAGAGCATCCTGACCGGTTGCATCACTGCCTGGTATGGCAACTGCTCGGCATCTGAGTTAGGTGTTACAGAGGGTTGTGCGAACGGCCCAGTACATCACTGGGGCCAAGCTTCCTGCCATCCAGGACCTATATAATAGGTGGTGTCAGAGGAAAGCCCATAAAATTGTCAGAGACTCAAGTCACCCAAGTTATAGTCTGTTTTCTCTGCTACCGCACGGCAAGCGGTACCAGAGTGCTAAGTCTAGGACCAAAAGGCTTCTCAACAGCTTCTACCCCCAAGCCATAAGACTGCTGAACAATTAATAAAATCTCCACCAGACAATTTACATTGACCCCCCCCCTCCCTCCCTCCCTTTTGTACACTGCTGCTACTCTCTGTTTATTATCTATGCATAGTCACTTCACCCCCACCTACATGTACAGATTACCTCAACTATCCTGTACCCCTGCACACTGACTCGGTACCGGTGCCCCCTGTATATAGCCTCGTTATTCTTATTCTTATTGTGTTACTTTTTATTATTACTTTTTACTTTAGTCTACAGTACTTGGTCAATATTTTCTTAACTCTTCTTGAACTTCATTGTTGGTTAAGGGCTTGTAAGTAAAGCATTTCACAGTAAGGTCTACACCTGTTGTATTCGGCGCATGTGACAAATATAATGTGATTTGATTTTGTCCTGCTTTTAGCCTAGCACCCTAGCCACTGATGAATACACCGTTTGTGAGAAACTAAAAGTTGAGAAAGAAAGTTAGATTTCATTTGACAAGGAATGCCAGCATTCTTCTTTGTTTAATCAGCACAATGTCTGTGTTGCTACACTGTAAAATGCCTGACATTTCTACGGTAAAGAACTGCGGATAACAGAAAATGATCTACACAGACATGGATGGTTGAACTTAGTGGTTTTTTAGCCAACTAGAGTGTGGTGATGACTGTGGGGATTACGCTGGGTCTGTACATATAGCATTCCTGTCCTCTATCGGTTGTGTCTTCTCTGACACGTCTATAGTATGAGAATCGTGGGTTCAGTTCCAGGTGGTTGAGAGTGTTAGATGAACTGAGCTGAGAGGAAGATAGTCTTCTGGTCAAGATAGTGTGTTTGTTACAACGCCTACTGATAAATAGACCACAGCCAAGAGGTCCATCCATCACTGACTCAGCAACACTGACTTGTCATTCTATTTGTCTGCTCTCCTCCGCATCCACAGGTCGGACTGACAGAACGGACATTCCCATTCAAGTCAAGTGGTGGATGTTCTGTAGTATTTATAATTCTCTGCTCTTCTCCCAGGTCAGACAGACTCTTATCCACCACATCCACTACTTTCCAGAGCAGGAATTCTTTCCTTTTCCCACTCCCTCTTCCCTCCTCCCAGTTGGGAGCTGTGCTATGTGTGGCCCGGGGAGAAACAGGAGTCATCTCCTTACTCAGAGAACATGTCTTCTCCTCCGCCACGTCTTTATGGCCACAGGTTTACTGTGCAGCCAGCTTCCATAAAACTATTTATTGGGGTTGATGTTGTTAGGTACACAGACCTCAGTTGCCAGTAAACATGTTGTTTAATAGCCCGTAGAGGGGGAGACTGAAGGAGAGAATGAGAGAGAGAGAATGAGAGAGGGGGCTAGATGGAGAGAACTGCCAGCCCCCCCCCCCCCAGACTTCTTTCTACTCTTCTCATCTCCTTTCCGTTCCTATCCTCATCTCACCATTCCACCTTATTATTGTTCTACTCCCCTCATCTATTCTGTGATGATTCCCCTCTCTTCCTCCTCTATCTTCTCTTACAACCTCTCAGTTTCCCTCCAATCTCCACCTCTACTCCCCACCTCTACTCCCCACCTCTACTCCCCACCTCTACTCCCCACCTCTACTCTCCACCTCTACTCCCCACCTCTACTCCCCACCTCTACTCCCCACCTCTACTCCCCACCTCTACTCTCCACCTCTACTCCCCACCTCTACTCTCCACCTCTACTCCCCACCTCTACTCCCCACCTCTACTCCCCACCTCTACTCTCCACCTCTACTCCCCACCTCTACTCCCCACCTCTACTCTCCACCTCTACTCTCCACCTCTACTCTCCACCTCTACTCCCCACCTCTACTCCCCACCTCTACTCCCTACCTCTACTCCCACCTCTACTCCCCACCTCTACTCTCCACCTCTACTCTCCACCTCTACTCCCCACCTCTACTCCCCACCTCTACTCCCCACCTCTACTCCCCACCTCTACTCTCCACCTCTACTCCCCACCTCTACTCTCCACCTCTACTCCCCACCTCTACTCCCCACCTCTACTCCCCACCTCTACTCCCCACCTCTACTCCCCACCTCTACTCCCTACCTCTACTCCCCACCTCTACTCTCCACCTCTACTCTCCACCTCTACTCTCCACCTCTACTCCCCACCTCTACTCCCCACCTCTACTCCCACCTCTACTCCCCACCTCTACTCTCCACCTCTACTCCCCACCTCTACTCTCCACCTCTACTCCCCACCTCTACTTACTCCCCACCTCTACTTCCCCACCTCTACTCCCCACCTCTACTCTCCACCTCTACTCTCCCCACCTCTACTCCCCACCTCTACCTCCCACCTCTACTCTCCACCTCTACTCTCCCACCTCTACTCCCCCACCTCTACTCTCCCACCTCTACTCTCCCACCTCTACTCCCCACCTCTACTCCCCACCTCTACTCTCCCACCTCTACTCCCCACCTCTACTCCCCACCTCTACTCCCACCTCTACTCTCCACCTTCCTCCCCACCTCTACTCCCCACCTCTACTCTACTCTACTCCCCACCTCTACTCCCCACCTCTACTCCTCCACCTCTACTCTCCACCTCTACTCCCACCTCTACTCCCCACCTCTACTCCCCACCTCTACTCTCCACCTCTAGCTCTCACCTCTACTCTCCACCTCTACTCTCCACCTCTACTCCCCACCTCTCCCACTCTACTCCCACCTCTACTCCCACCTCTACTCCCCACCTCTACTCTCCACCTCTACTCTCCACCTCTACTCCCCACCTCTACTTCCCCACCTCTACTCTCCACCTCTACTCCCACCTCTACTCCCCACCTCTACTCTCCACCTCTACTCCCCACCTCTACTCCCCACCTCCACTTCCCCACCTCTACTCCCCACTCTACTCCCACCCTCTACTCCCCACCTCCACTCCTCCCACCTCTAACTCCCCCACCTCTACTTCCCACCTCTACTGCCCCACCTCTTACTCTCCACCTCTACTGCCCCACCTCTACTCCCCACCTCTTACTCTCCCACCTCCTACCCACCTCTACTCCTCCACCTCTACTCGCCCACCTCCGCTCCACTCTACTCCCCACCTCTACTCCCCACCTCTATCGTCCCACCTCTCCCACTCTCCACCCTCTACTTCCCCTCTACCTTACTTCCCACCTCCTACTCCCCACCTCTACTCTCCACCTCTACTCCCCCCTCTAACTCCCCACCTTACTCTCCCACCTCTACTATCCACCTCTTACTCCCCACCTCTACTCCCCACCTCTACTCTAACTCTATCCCACCTCTACTCCCCACCTCTCCTCTCCACCTCCTACTCCCCAACCTCTACTTCCCCCACCTCCACTACCCACCTCTACTCCCCACCTCTACTCCCCACTCCACTCCCCACTCTACTCCCCACCTCACTCCTCCACCTCTACTCCACCTCTACTCTCCACTCTACTCCCCACCTCTACTCTCCACCTCTACTCCCCACCTCTACTCCCCACCTCTACTCCCCACCTCTACTCCCCACCTCTACTCTCCACCTCTACTCTCCACCTCTACTCCCCACCTCTACTCTCCACCTCTACTCTCCACCTCTACTCCCCACCTCTACTCTCCACCTCTACTCCCCACCTCTACTCTCCACCTCTACTCCCCACCTCTACTCCCCACCTCTACTCTCCACCTCTACTCCCCACCTCTACTCCCCACCTCTACTCTCCACCTCTACTCCCCACCTCTACTCTCCACCTCTACTCCCCACCTCTACTCCTCACCTCTACTCTCCACCTCCTACTCCCCACCTCTACTCCCCCACCTCTACTCCCCACCTCTACTCTCCACCTCTACTCCCCACCTCTACTCCCCACCTCTACTCCCCCACCTCTACTCTCCACCTCTACTCCCCACCTCTACTCTCCACCTCTACTCCCCACCTCTACTCCCCACCTCTACTCCCCACCTCCTCTCCACCTCTACTCCCCACCTCTACTCCCCACCTCTACCTCCCCCACCTCTACTCCCCACCTCCTCCTCCACCTCACTCCCCACCTCTACTCCCCACCTCCACTCCCCACCTATACTCCCCACCTCTACTCCCCACCTCTACTCCCCACCTCTACTCCCCACCTCCTCTCCACCTCCACTCCCCACCTCTACTCCCCACCTCCACTCCCCACCTATACTCCCCCACCTCTACTCCCCACCCTCTACTCCCCACCTCTACTCCCCACCTCCTCTCCACCTCCACTCCCCACCTCTACTCCCCACCTCCAATCTCCACCTCTACTCCCCACCTCTGACCTGTGATGTAATAGAGATGACGGTGTATGACGTTGGCGACCTCATGGGGGCTATATAAGGAACCTGCTCATCAGTCATTAGTCATATACCAGGACCCATCATCTCTCATCTCTCTGGGCCTGACTTATGCAATAGAAAGCTATGGGGGCATGAGCAACCACTGCCATGACAAGTATTATGGGGGAAAGTGCTGCACATGGCAGAGAAATAACTATGTTACTGTAGTAACCTAGAGTTTAATGACTACAGGTCAAATAGTATGTATGCAGGAAGGTTGTACTCTGGAATCCAAACTGAATATTGACCCTTTTTCTCAATTTCTATTTTTTTCACTCTGTTGAACTTTTTCTCCATATCTCTCTGTTTTCACTTCCCTTATTCAGGTGAAATATTAGGTTGCAATATTAGGTTTATATTCCAGGCTCGGAAAGTTGCTCTGATATCAAAAGCCTTTTGCTGTGATGCAATCTATTGTGAAATTGGGGGCCACTATTTCACTTGAGTCAGTGATGTGAAAGAGATATTTGGTTTGTATTTCAGGCTGGGAAGAAGTTGTGATCATAAGGGCCACCCTGTTTATTTAACTTGTGAAGTGAAACCATAGGGAAACTGAGTGATATTCACGTTGTATTTCAGGCTATAGGAAAGTTGCTCTCTGATATAAGCATTGAGGCCGAGGCCTCACCTGTGGCCAGTGGTGGTGTGTCCAGTCCTGGATGTCCTGGACTTTAACCATGCCCTCAAGGGCTTTTCCAACCAGGACCTCCCAAATAAACCCCTCTACTCTAGAGTTGAATGCTGACTTCCTCTGAGCATGTTTAGACCAGTCAGTCTCTTGTTAACCAGACAGTGGGTTGTGGGTTCCTCCTCTTGTTAACCAGACAGTGGGTTGTGGGTTCCTCCTCTTGTTAACCAGACAGTGGGTTGTGGGGTCCTCCTCTTGTTAACCAGACAGTGGGTTGTGGGTTCCTCCTCTTGTTAACCAGACAGTGGGTTGTGGGGTCCTCCTCTTGTTAACCAGACAGTGGGTTGTGGGTTCCTCCTCTTGTTAACCAGACAGTGGGTTGTGGGGTCCTCCTCTTGTTAACCAGACAGTGGGTTGTGGGTTCCTCCTCTTGTTAACCAGACAGTGGGTTGTGGGTTCCTCCTCTTGTTAACCAGACAGTGGGTTGTGGGTTCCTCCTCTTGTTAACCAGACAGTGGGTTGTGGGTTCCTCCTCTTGTTAACCAGACAGTGGGTTGTGGGTTCCTCCTCTTGTTTAACAGTCCAATGCAGCCATTTTTATCTCAATATCAAATGATTTCTGGGTAACATTGAAGTACCTTATTGTGATTGTTTTCAATAAAAATGCCCCCCCCCCCCGTCCCCCCCCTCAATTTTCTCAAGCAAGAATTTAGCTAGGACTGTCTGGGAGTGGTCTGAATGGGGAGGGGGAAACTGAAAATTATCTGTTATTGGCAAAGAGGTTTGGAACTCTCTTTCGTATTGGTCTAATAACTCATTTATCACCTGGTGATGTCACAAGGCAGGCCAAAACTCCATCCCACCAAAATGGTGAAATTTCATACAGCTCTTACACTAAAAGTGCATTATCATCATTTTCACAATTTCACAGTATTATTCCAACCTCATAGTGTGGAAATATATATACAATGGGGCAAAAAAGTATTTAGTCAGCCACCAATTGTGCAAGTTCTCCCACTTAAAAAGATGAGAGAGGCCTGTAATTTTCATAATTTTCATCCACACTTCAACTATGACAGACAAAATGAGAAAAGAAATCCAGAAAATCACATTGTAGGATTTTTAATGAATTTATTTGCAAATTATGGTGGAAAATAAGTATTGTAGTTTGTTCATATGTAGCTAAATCAATAGCCTATACGTGTGTTTTTTTGTAGGTGACGTCATAGGTGGGGGTAGGAGGTAGAGGAGGATATATTCTTAAATCATCCGCCAACCAACCAGCTCCCTGGGCTAGTGAATTGATGGGAGAGTACCACCCGAGCGCGAGGGGAGGCGCATCGGGCACGCGGCTCACCCAACTCCCACAGCTCGAGCTCACTATATTCAGCGGCTCCGGTGCGCTCGAAACTTTATTCACTCCAGAGTCCAACACAGAGACAGACCTGTCGAGCTCTCTAATCCCCACTGCAAGCTAAGCACTCACTGGATAGAACACACGGACAACTTTTTACAGAGCTATTTCCGCCTCTCTATTTTTGGTTTTCATTACGGGACTTAAA
This sequence comes from Oncorhynchus kisutch, assembly GCF_002021735.2. Taxonomy (NCBI): domain Eukaryota; kingdom Metazoa; phylum Chordata; class Actinopteri; order Salmoniformes; family Salmonidae; genus Oncorhynchus; species Oncorhynchus kisutch. The sequence continues at coordinate 46,904 of NW_022262850.1, forward strand.
CCTGGGATTGTACCATTTAAAAAAGACGCACTTTTTGTTGTTGAAATATTTAAATGTCATGGTTTTTCATGTTCATTGTATAAATAATATTTTTGGGGTATAGTACTCGAAATATTTGAGAACAAGGGAAACTGTTACACATGTTTTCCAACCCCTGAAGAAGACTTAACACGTTATTCGTTCTTGGGGGTCGATAACAAGTGCAATGATTGCCAAGGTCTTCTGTTGGGATTGCCTTACTGCTCAACTCGTCTAAGGAGCCAGCCATGTCCTTTTGTCTGCTCTACTTCTGTCACGGAGAGAGGGCTCGGAGTGGCGGACGCGCACGAATGTGAATTACATTGCAGTCAACTACCCTACTTCAAAGCACTTCAGATTTCCGCACAGTTCCACAAACAAGTGTTTAGGAGTTGTACCGCTGGCGACTGAACGGGACTACTCACATGTTCCTCTCCCCAAGGGATGGTTCTTGATCATCCGAGGGCAGGAGTGACTTTGCGGCTCCTACAGCAGGAGACGTTTTCTTGTTTTGGGGGAAATCGGAATTAAAGGGAAATGAGACCTGTACTTTGCTACTTCCTGCTCTGTACATCGTACCTGCTGAATGCTGTTGCTGAGGTATGATAGACATAAGGGCTTTTCGCAACCACTTTCTACAGGTTTGAATAAGACTAGCCATGGTGGCAGGCTACAGTCAGGCACAGTGCATGCCTCTCTCTCTCGCTGTCACCCTCTTGATGGCGCGGGGGGTCGTTTTGCGGGGTTGAGCGTGGGGGCGAATGGGTAGAGGGTAGTCTAGGGACTTCGGGGTCCTGGTGCTGTCCTTAGTGCGCATTTGTTCTGGAGAAGGGGCTTTGCTTGCCAGCAGTCGACATTGTTGCATGTTGTTTTACAAGTTGTGGGACACAACTATTTATAGACTTAACAATTGAGTAATAAGGTACTTGTCACAAAGTGCATAGGCCTTATTGGCTATTTTGGATACACGTTATTTAGATTTTGCAAACATATTAGGTCTACTTGTATTTATATTTAAAATGTTCTTTCTCAACCATTTTGTGCTGACTTTGTGCATATTAAGTCATAAAAGCCTATTTGATTTTGTTGTGTGCTATTTAATCTGCTAAAAAACGAACAAACAAGAAGCAAACTTGTAGCCCTAAGGCGACACAAATGTTTTGCAATATCAGCACCACCCCACTTGCCATATGAATGCATTGCATAGAACGCTTTCAGAAACAAGCATTGTAACTGCACCAAGAAACATATTTGACTTATTTTTGGCGGTCGTTTCCAAATCTGTTTATGCGTGAACCAACTGTGACAACGTTATGGTTGAGCCAGCCAAACGCTTTCATGGGAACCGCACTTGGGATATATAAATAGCCTCTGTCGCTGTGAGGCCGAACACTACTTCCAGCTTGAGAGAGAAACCTAGTATCCGCAACAAGTCACAAGTGCAAGTGTAGCGGACTGCCTGTGAACAACTCAAGAGAGAACATGCATGCTGTAATGGGCACACCTTTGCGTCATTTTTTATCTCCATTAACCTGCATTAATAAGACAATAATAGATAATGACGCAAATGTATGCGTTATTTTACAGTCCATGTGTGTCTTTAATCTTCATTGTAATCGTTTTGTCTTGATTTTGTGTGTGTGTAGGAAGTCCCGCAGGAGTTGATAGAGAGACTGTCCCACAGCGAAATCCACAGCATCAGCGACCTCCAGCGGCTATTGGACTCCGAGATAGACGCCCCCGTAGGTAAATTCTGTCTCTTGATACTTTCACGCACACGAACTGTGATTCCATTCCACTGAACTTTGCTCGAACCCCAATCTGTCGCACTGGGCGATACCAGAAAGGTGTTTACTTGTATTTATAAGTCACTTAGAACGGTGTCATAAAATTGACTAGGGGAAAGAACGATGATACCGAATGTATGAAGGTCGCCCAGACGCAGCAGAGATTATTTGGGCATACCCGATTGGATAGTGTGTTCAGGAGCAGCAAATGCATGTTTTAGTTATTCTCTTGTTTCACTGAGTGGGAGTTGCCGGAGCCTGTGGTGCTCTCCGTATCAATCTTACCTTGGGATCTCAGCAGCCAGTCAGCATGCTTCTTCAACAACTGTTGCTATGAAATGAATGGACTGACTGGTCAAGCTGTTCTCGGCGCCGAGCGCGTAAAAGGCTATGTGCCCCGCTGCTCGCCCCGGAGACATTTGTCGGGGATTATATGTAGTCATTTGGGTCTTTTTAATTAGCTCATTGAAAACAGACAAACAAACAAACAACAACGACACGGGAGCGTGTTAAGGCAGGGTCTCGTGTAGGAAATGTTCCCGGATTTGTACTCGAGGCCAGGGAGGAGGGAAGGCCAGGTTTTCTGGAACAGAAAGTGGTGCATCCTACTTGGGAACTGATAACCAAAACACCAGCGCGAGATAAGACGCGTCTGACTCTGTAGTGTACACATGTGACATAGAAGGTGGACTTTCACCGCGGTATTTATTTTCCCGGACTCTATTTAGCAGTTGTCACCCACAATATGCTGGCTTTATGGCACTCAGGGTGCTGTGGCTGTAAACGGATAGAGACATGCGGCACGTTGGACGGTGGCTGTAAACGGATAGGCGCATGCGGCGCACAGGGTGCAGAGAGCACAGCTTTTCTGCCGCAGTCATGTTCCTTGGAGGTGGTTGTCTCTTGTCGAGAGCAATCTAGCTGTCTGTCTCTGGCTCTTTTGAAGGGGATATTCGGTTACAAGGGTGCGCTGGCACAAACTGTTTGAGTTCACATGAGCCTCTATTTACACAGGCCACCCGCCATATATCAAATCTGGGCTTTCCCCAAGTCTGTCTTGTGGATGGAAATGGATAATTATATAATTGGCTTTTTAAACACCTGTGTTGGTAATGGAAGGTCTAGCTCATATGCCAACTATGATTACTATTAACCATATGATTCATGTTGGTACTGTTGCTCCAAGAAACATTTGCTCCTATTCACTAATTAAATAGCCAATGGGCTTTTCTTTGGTTTGACTTATATACAGGGTTCATTACATCACTCACACCTATGTTGGGGTACAGATACAGGCCTATGTCATTGGTCATTTTATCATTAGACAGAGTTACATATATGTTATTACTGATGTTGTCTGTCTGTTTTATCCACATTTCCTATTGGCAAATTCAGTCAACTTTATTGAATCACCAATGGTTAAACTTGTCTTGTGTCTCCTATCAGATCAACATAGCAATAACATTTCATTAGATTATCACAACACACAAACACAGCATATGTGGGATATAGCAGGCCTACATTATGAAAGGACTTTTCCTCCACAATTCAGCTCGTCATCATATCGGTTGGACTGAGTGGAGTCTGAAATAGGTCTCAGTCGGGCTGGTTCTAGCAGCTAGCCTTAGCATGAGAGGATGTGTTTATAATTGAATTGAAATGCCTCCCTTCAAACAGTGGAATGTGTTCTGTTACCTGCCTGATTATTACTACCAGTACATACATCTGGCTGGAGGCCAACAGACTGCCTGATTATTACTACCAGTACATACATCTGCCTGGAGGCCAACATACTGCCTGATTATTACTACCAGTACATACATCTGGCTGGAGGCCAACAGACTGCCTGATTATTACTACCAGTACATACATCTGCCTGGAGGCCAACATACTGCCTGATTATTACTACCAGTACATACATCTGCCTGGAGGCCAACAGACTGCCTGATTATTACTACCAGTACATACATCTGCCTGGAGGCCAACAGACTGCCTGATTATTACTACCAGTACATACATCTGCCTGGAGGCCAACAGACTGCCTGATTATTACTACCAGTACATACATCTGTCTGGAGGCCAACAGACTGCCTGATTATTATTACCAGTACATACATCTGCCTGGAGGCCAACAGACTGCCTGATTATTATTACCAGTACATACATCTGCCTGGAGGCCAACAGACTGCCTGATTATTACTACCAGTACATACATCTGTCTGGAGGCCAACAGACTGCCTGATTATTATTACCAGTACATACATCTGCCTGGAGGCCAACAGACTGCCTGATTATTACTACCAGTACATACATCTGTCTGGAGGCCAACAGACTGCCTGATTATTATTACCAGTACATACATCTGCCTGGAGGCCAACAGACTGCCTGATTATTATTACCAGTACATACATCTGCCTGGAGGCCAACAGACTGCCTGATTATTACTACCAGTACATACATCTGTCTGGAGGCCAACAGACTGCCTGATTATTATTACCAGTACATACATCTGCCTGGAGGCCAACAGACTGCCTGATTATTACTACCAGTACATACATCTGCCTGGAGGCCAACAGACTTCCTGATTATTACTACCAGTACATACATCTGCCTGGTGGCCAACAGACTGCATGATTATTACTACCAGTACATACATCTGCCTGGAGGCCAACAGACTGCCTGATTATTACTACCAGTACATACATCTGTCTGGAGGCCAACAGACTGCCTGATTATTACTACCAGTACATACATCTGCCTGGAGGCCAACAGACTACCTGATTATTATTACCAGTACATACATCTGCCTGGAGGCCAACAGACTGCCTGATTATTACTACCAGTACATACATCTGCCTGGAGGCCAACAGACTGCCTGATTATTATTACCAGTACATACATCTGCCTGGAGGCCAACAGACTGCCTGATTATTACTACCAGTACATACATCTGCCTGGGGGCCAACAGACTGCCTGATGGGTCAGTAGGCTGCCAGGCAGGCCATTGAAAGACCTTAGAAGCCAGCCAGAGGTGTATTTTCAGAGCTTTTGTTGTGAATGGCAGGACAGTAAAGCTAGTTACAGGGGAGAGGGACTGTACAAGGGACTGGGTCCTGCTTGTCAGAAAGTAGAGGGGGGGTGAGAGAGAGAGATGGAGAGAGAGAGAGAGAGAACTGTCAGTTATCTATGTCTGTTTGTCCCATGGCATATGTTGCAACCATTGCATCCTAAACCCTTAACCCCTAGCCACTTCTTGAACTCTTATACCTTGTTGACAGATAGGAGTTCTCACCCTCTTCAACTTTGGGAGAAGGGAAGGATGTGTCAGTGTCATTTAGAAGTAGACCTTCAGGGCTTATCTGGTCTTGGCTTGTGTTTTATATGTGTCTTGTGCAGTGATGAGAGTCTGCAGTGATGAGAGTCTGCAGTGATGAGAGTCTGCAGTGATGAGAGTCTGCAGTGTCGAGAGTCTGCAGTGATGAGAGTCTGCAGTGATGAGAGTCTGCAGTGATGAGAGTCTGCAGTGATGAGAGTCTGCAGTGTCGAGAGTCTGCAGTGATGAGAGTCTGCAGTGATGAGAGTCTGCAGTGATGAGAGTCTGCAGTGTCGAGAGTCTGCAGTGTCGAGAGCCTGCAGTGTCGAGAGCCTGCAGTGTCGATAGCCTGCAGTGTCGAGAGCCTGCAGTGTCGAGAGTCTGCAGTGTTGAGAGCCTGCAGTGTTGAGAGCCTGCAGTGACGAGAGTCTGCAGTGTTGAGACTCTGCAGTGTTGAGAGTCTGCAGTGTTGAGAGCCTGCAGTGTTGAGAGCAGCCTCGGGGGCATGTAGGAGGTCCATGGTGGACGGGAGGGTGATTGTGTGTGTGTGTGTGTGTGTGCGTGCGTGTGTGTGTGTGTGTGCGTGCATGCGTGTGTGTGTGTGTGTGTGTGTGTGTGTGTGTGTGTGTGTGTGTGTGAACATGCACATGTATGTATTTTGGCGTGTATGCGCTTGTGTGTGTATGTCAGGGAGTCAGTGAAGAGCAGTCAGCAAGGCAATGGTCTCTTCAGACAGGGTGACAGCTGAGATGACCTGCTGAAGTCTCGCCCCCTGTCCCCCCTGGAGCCAGTCTCCTCTCCCCCTCTCCTCTCATCTTCCCCAGCCTCTTGGTCTGGCCTGTTCTTATCTGTCTATACTGAAGGACTGACAGAAAGGGGAACCTGACTCCTGACATGAGGCCTGAGGTGGAGAGGTGGAGTATCTGTAGCCTGTATTCCTGGCTGCACTTCACTCTACAGGGAAAGGTTGTGCAACAACAACCTGAACCTACAGCTCTGCTCTGCCTGTTTACCTACAGTTGGCAACAGTTCAGGGCCTGTATTCTCAAAGCTTCTCAGAGTTCTGATCTAGGATCAGTCTTTGCCTTTTAATAAGATTATATGGACATGGGGGACCTGATTCTAGATCAGCATTCCTACTCCGATGAACCAGATTCACCCACAGCCACATGCCCGTTAAGACAAAATACTCTCACTGGGGAAAAACTGGTTGATTCAACATTGTTTCCACTTCATTTCAACCAAAAAATTAATGTAAGGATGTTGAATCAATGTGGAAATCTGGTTGGATTTCAGAAAGTAATCAACGTAAGGAAATGGTGTATTTTTTCCACCTAACTTTTGATCTAAATTTTAGATCAATTTTAGAAAATTAGATTTTTTAGGGGGTTGATTTTACATTGAATTCACGTTAGTTGACAACTCAACCCAATGTAAATTAAAACTAGACATTGAACTGACGCCTGTGCTCAGTGAGCTGATACACTATCTCACAGGAAGAACCATTTCCATTTCTCCATGACCAGGGTGTGAGGAGTGCCTACTGGAGGCAGAGAAGTCAGGCGCAGGAGAGCAAAGACTGTGTTACAACGGTGCAGTTTCATAATAAAAATCACAGTGAACAAAAACAATAGATACATTGGGACAGAACCCCTTGGTGCGCCAGACATAACATGCACATACACTTACAATAAACAATTCTGGACAAGGACATGTGGGGAACAGAGGGTTAAATACACAACATGTAATTATGGAATTGGAACCAGGTGTGTGGGAAGACAAGACAAAACAAATGGAAAATGAAAGGTGGATCGGCGATGGCTAGAAGGCCGGCGATGCCGACCGCCAAACGCCGCACGAACAAGGAGAGGGACTGACTTCGGTGGAAGTCGTGACACAGGGCCTGTATTCACAAGATGTCTCAGAGTAGGAAAGGCAACACTGATCCTAGATCAGCACTCCTACTCTGAGATACTTTATGAAAACAGGTCCAGAAGTGTTGTGTCAGCAGGTAGCATGCTGACAGTGAAAGGGGGAGTCAAACATAGAGAGAGAGAGAGACACACAGAGAGAGAGAGAGACACAGTGTTAGAGAGACAGAGAGAGAGAGAGAGAGAGAGAGTCAGTCTCCTAGCTAATAGAGTGAGTAATTTAGGAGTCATCAGAGGCAGTGTGATTCATGGCTGGAGACTGAGAAGGCTGCTGCAGGCAGCAGGCGTGTCATTACCAACAAGCCTTTACCTAAACCTTACCTGGAGTAGACAGGAGAGAGGAGGAGGGGGGTTCCTTACAGAGGTAGCATTATATCTTTCTCTGTCTGTCTTGTTTACTGTCTTTCTCTTCCTCTCTCTCCTTTCTTTTTTCTTTCTCTCTCTTGCTCAATCAGTCTGCTTCTGTGTCTTCATGCTTGCCTCTCTCTCTGTCTATCCATATCCGTTTCTCTCTTCTCCCCTGTCTCTGTCTATCCTTCTCCCTCTCTCGCTCTAATCACTATGTCCATCCATCTCCCTCCCTTCCCCCTCCCTCTCTCTTTCTCTCCCAGCCTGCTTTCTTCATGTAGAAAGGAAAACAACAGAAAGGTCTTTTGTGATGCTGAAAAAGCAGTAGTCAGTCCATAAAGGACTCCTTTATATGGCGTCTCCTTTTCTCTCTCCAGCCGCTCTGACATGGCCTGTCTCCTCCCAGTGTCCATTGCCGTGACGCCCTCCCTGCTTGTCCTCCCTCCCTCCCTCCCTCCCTCCCTCCCTCCCTCCCTCCCTCCCTCCCTCCCTCCCTCCCTCCCTCCCTCCCTCCCTCCCTCCCTCCCTCCCTCCCTCCCTGCCTGCCTCCCTCCCTGCCTGCCTGCCTCCCCCTCTCCTTCCCTCCCCCTGCCTGCCTCCCCCTCTCCTTCCCTCCCTGCCTGCCTGCCTCCCCTCTCCTTCCCTCCCTCCTTGCCTGCCTCCCCCTATCCTTCCTTTCCTCCCTCCCAACCTGCCTGCCCCCCTCTCCTTCACTCCCTCCCTGCCTGCCTCCCCCTCTCCTTCCTTCCCTCCCTCCCAACCTGCCTGCCTCCCCCTCTCCTTCACTCCCTCCCTCCCTGCCTGCCTCCCCCTCTCCTTCACTTCCTCCGTGCCTTCCTCCCCCTCTCCTTCCCTCCCTTCCCACCTAGAGAGAGAAAGGGGAAGACTAGATAGAGAGAAATTAAGGGGGGGTTGAGAGGTAGAGAGGTAGTGGGTAGAGAGATAAAAAAGGGAGAGAGAGAGGGATTGAGAGAGACGGGGAAAGGTAGAGAGAGATAAAGAGAGGGAGAGCAAGAGAAAGAGGGATGGAGGAAGAGAGAAGGGTAAACGGAGAAAGGTTAAGGGGCGAGTGAGAGAGAGACAGAAAGAGAAGCAGGCTGGGAGTTCTGTCAGTGACCCAAAGCATTAAAAGGTTGTTAGGTGGAGACATCAGGCAGCTGTCACAACCTGTTTCACTGACAGGAGGGCAGACAGACACACAGTGTGTGTGTTAGTGTGCGTGTCTGAATGTGTGCTTGCAAGTCCTGCGTGTCCATGCGTGCATGTTTGTGTGTCTGACTGAGTGCATATGTGTGTGTGTCCGTATATGCGTGCATGCATGTTTTAGCGTGTGTGTTTGTGTGCCTTAGTGTATATGAGCCTACTTGACACAGTGATACCTATAGGTTTTGTGTTGGGCTAAACGGCAGGGAGACTGGGCTCCCAAGCAGAGCAGGTAATCACTTCCTCTAGGGAGGGAAATCTTTTCTGGGTCACAGCTGTCTGACTGGGACGGTAGGTACCCTAGCTGTTATAAGCAAAAGATAGCTGGTTCAAATCCCAGAGCCGACTAGGTGAAAAAAAATCTGTCAATGTGCCCTTGAGCAAGACATTTAACCCTATTTGCTCCTGTGGTTGCTCTGGAAAGGAGTGTCTGCTAAATGACTCGAATGTAAATGACTGACTAGCTGGCAGACGCAAAGGCCCGCTCTCTCTCTCTTCCCACTGCCTAGGCAATGTTTAGGCTTGACAAGGCCTCGAAATGCAGCATACAGATGTAAATAAATAAGCAAACAGAGGTTTATATAGACCTTGTACAGGAGAAGAAAAGCCTTTCAAACGTCTCATCTATAGCACAAAGGAGCTGTAAGTGAAGTCCTTGTGTTTACCTGAAGGCCTTGTCTAATGGTTGACTCTGGGCTTTACGTTGTTATGAGCATAGTGAGTTGAGTTCTGATGTGTGTGTGTTTAGGTTTCCGTTGTGTGTGTGTGTGTTCAGTATATGTGAACAGGTATGGGGTTGTGTCCCTTGAACAGGTGGGCTACCAGAGAGAGGACCCACCTGATCTGTAAACAGTGTCTCAGAAAGCTAGTGGACAGTCCAGCCTCTGTTCCCTGAGCCACTGAACAGCCCTTTATCGTTTTACTGCGGTGTGTGTATGTGTGTGTGTGTGTGTGTGTGTGTGTGTGTGTGTGTGTGTGTGTGTGTGTGTGTGTGTGTGTGTGTGTGTGTGTGTGTGTGTGTGTGTGTGTGTGTGTGTGCGTGCACGCCAGTCATGAGTGTGTGTGTGTTTGCGGTCTGTACCATGAGTGTGTGTTACTTTGGCACCAGATCCTATAATAAAATGCATACTCTGGGTGGGGACCAAAACAAGCTGGGATTATCAGATGACCATGACTGTAATAAGGTGAGCTAGCTACAGTAAACTGTTAGCATTCAGTTAGCTAACAGCCCTGCACTGAACTGTGGCACCATGACTAAACATAATTGCACTCAACGTAATTGTACACTTTCTGCCAAAAGTCAACATTTAAGCAAACATTTCCTATAAATAGTGATGTAAAACCACTAATTAGACTACTTGACTACTTGGCTGATGGGGGTTGATGACCACCTGTGAAACGACCACCTTGGTTTACATTACAAGATGGCCACATGTGTGACTCAACTGGAGCCGCTGCATTCCTTCTGTGAAAGTCTCCCCCTCCTCCCACTGTGTTAGTAATGGGTGAATAAGACTGAGCATGTAATTACACACTAAGAAAAGAGGCTTCCTCAAAGGTTCTTTTGGAATGGTGATGGTTCTATGTGGAACCATAAGGACTCAATGGACCCATTGAGCCCTTCGATGGTTCTTTGCAGTTCAGAAAAGGGTTTCTCTGTTAGTGATAATTAAAATGTAGGAGTGGTGGCTCATTAGAATATTTCGGGGCATGGTTTGCTCACAGCTCATTTTGTACAACCGTGAGTGAGAGTGTCATTCCAGTTGATATCATCTGTGTTGTGATGACGTTACGTTATGTCCAGTGACTGTGCCTTGTGAAAGACTCACATATGGCCTTATGTCAACTGAGAACTGTTGTCTACCTCAGTTGTCACTTTTCCCCTCAGCGAGTCCCAGCAGTTCCAGGCCTAGCACACCTGATCCAACTTGTCAATTACCACAATAATAACACCTATGGGATTCAAACAATATAATATGGCTAACCAAAATAACAACATTTATGGTTCTTCAAACAGTACTACATAGAACATTTAAGATTGATGAAGGTTCTTTATAGAACCATTCTCCATAAAGGTTCTATAAAGAACCTTAAAAAGGGCTCTGTATAGCTCCAAAATGGGTTGTAACCATAGCGGAACCCTTTTTTGGTGCTATATAGAAACGTTGATTAATGATTCTGTATAGAACCTTAGGAAAGGGTTCTATATAGCACCAACAAGGGATCTGCTATGGTTCTATAAAGAACCTGCATCAATCTTAAATGTTCTTTGTAGTACCGTTTGAAGAACCATACAGGTTTTTAAGCCAAAGAACAAGCCAAAGAACCCTATTTGGCACTATTTAGAAGCATTTAGTTTCGGTGTGTATATTAAGGTCTATGGCATGGTTTGAAACACACTATCTAGATCATGTTTAGTGTGTATATTAAGGTCTATGGCATGGGTTGAAACACACTATCTAGATCATGTTTAGTGTGTATATTAAGGTCTATGGCATGGGTTGAAACACACTATCTAGATCATGTTTAGTGTGTATATTAAGGTCTATGGCATGGTTTGAAATACACTATCTAGATCATGTTTAGTGTGTATATTAAGGTCTATGGCATGGTTTGAAACACACTATCTAGATCATGTTTAGTGTGTACATTAAGGTCTATGGCATGGTTTGAAATACACTATCTAGATCATGTTTGCTGTAACCCCTACTGGAGGAGGCTTGTGGTCGACTGTTTTGCAGCCGAACAACGATGATGATGGTGATTATTGTCGAGGTATGACATCATCAACGATTTTGCCAAGCCAATAAAGGCGGTTCATTTAACTCATTAAGCCGGTGACTAGGAAGGTTTGTTGTGTAGAAGCAGGCTCCATAAAACATCAATGGAGGAAATGACGCAGTCTTTAGGTGAGGACCACACTAGCCACTTGTACCACAATGTAATTCACCTCCAATTAAGCTCTAGTGGGCTTGTAAAGTGTCATTAATGTAGGCTTGAGTGGTGAAACTGGGGTGAACTTGCTTGGTTCAGTTAGCTTCCTTTCTCTGTGTGTGTGTGTGTGTGTGTGTGTGTGTGTGTGTGTGTGTGTGTGTGTGTGTGTGTGTGTGCGTGTGCGTGTGTACGTGTGGATGAGTGAGTCTCTGCGACTGTGTGTGTGTCCGTGTGTTTGTGTGTGTGGGCGTGAGTGTCTGCGACTGTGTATGTGTGTGCGTTTGTGTGTGTCGAGACATTGCATTAACACGGCTGCCTTCTGTTTTGACGAGGTGCGGAAAATGAGGTCATCGAGGAGACCAAGCCGATGCAGAAGCATCATAAGAACTACTCCCAACAGCATGGCTACTCAGACCTGAAGAGCTCACAGATACACAGCCGACGCAAGAGGAGCGTTGGTAGGTCTGCAACGACACACAATCATCACATTACAACACAATACAGGGTTCACACACACAGGCTACGTTTGAACCAAGGCATGACAATGAATGGATATGATGTTAGGTTGTGTTTACTGAGGCACTTATAATGAAGACAAGACGTCTATCTACCAAACGTTTACCCTAGGATTCATGGGAGATTATCGCTGGTGAGGAAAGGGAGGGGTCACAGGTCTAGGGGAGCCTATGATTGGCTGTGGCGTGTAGATCTAAGACACACATGTCGGGAGGAGAAAGAAGTATCCTTAAGCGAGGAAATTCCAGGCATTCAGTGTTCATGTCTCAACTCGCCGGGCCTTGACTTGTATTACCTGGGAGAGTGCCACGCGGGTAGAGGTATCCTCTGATAGAGGTCTGGGGAGGAGCCTAGTGTGTCGCTTGTAGGGATGTGTGAAGGACGGGGTTCGAACCCGGGTCTTCCATATGACTGCATTAGCCCACTAAGCCACTCTTCAGGTACTCCTCACACAAGAAGTCTCCGGTACTCTATTCTTTCTGGAGCATACCGCAGGCTTCTCAGGGCATCACGTCTAAAATGAAGGGCTGGTCATGCCTTGCCTGCTGTTTGAATATACATGCCAGTCACAGGAGGTTGGTGGCACCTTACTTGGGGAGGACGGGATCATGGTAATGGCTGGAATGTTATCAAACACATGGTTTCCATGGTGCCAGTCCATTTGCTCCGTTCCAGCCATTATTATGAGCCATCCTCCCCTCAGCAGCCTCCACTGGTGCCAGCACCCTTAGAAACAGGCGTATTATTCATGTCCTTTATCATAAGCCCTGCATGCAGACATAAGGCTGTTTGGCCTAATCTAGCTGCATTACAGCAGAACAAAGGAGCAGTCTTTCTCTAGAGTCTCCACTCACTCAGTTACTACCCAAACTCCTCAGGTCATAGGTCACATCTCTTAATGTGGATTTGTCATCTTTTCCTTTGTGAATCTTCCTGGATCAGCCTTTAGTGCTGGTTAGGGTTTGAATGTGGTTAGGAGCTGATCCTGAATCCGTGATCAGTGATGTAGATGACATACTTAAGGGTGCTCAGAGATCTGAGTGTGTGTAGGAGTAAAAGATAAGAATAGCATACGTTCTGAAAGTAGTGTATCGTCCGATGGTCAGAAAACCAATGTACTGCTTCTAGCTTCTAGCCAGTTCAATGATACAGCATCTAACAACCATTATAAAGTGGGTAGAACGAGCGCTGAATGCTGATTGTCCGAAAGACGTGGTATATTTGGTATTTTAGGTATTTTATTAGGATCCCCATTACCTGCTACAAAAGCAGCAGCTACTCTTCCTGGGGTCCTCACAAAACATGAGACAGTATACCAGGGGTATCTTCCTGGGGTCCTCACAAAACATGAGACAGTATACCAGGGGTATCTTCCTGGGGTCCTCACAAAACATGAGACAGTATACCAGGGGTATCTTCCTGGGGTCCTCACAAAACATGAGACAGTATACCAGGGGTATCTTCCTGGGGTCCTCACAAAACATGAGACAGTATACCAGGGGTATCTTCCTGGGGTCCTCACAAAACATGAGACAGTATACCAGGGGTATCTTCCTGGGGTCCTCACAAAACATGAGACAGTATACCAGGGGTATCTTCCTGGGGTCCTCACAAAACATGAGACAGTATACCAGGGGTATCTTCCTGGGGTCCTCACAAAACATGAGACAGTATACCAGGGGTATCTTCCTGGGGTCCTCACAGAACATGAGACAGTATACCAGGGGTATCTTCCTGGGGTCCTCACAAAACATGAGACAGTATACCAGGGGTATCTTCCTGGGGTCGTCACAAAACATGAGACAGTATACCAGGGGTATCTTCCTGGGGTCCTCACAAAACATGAGACAGTATACCAGGGGTATCTTCCTGGGGTCCTCACAAAACATGAGACAGTATACCAGGGGTATCTTCCTGGGGTCCTCACAAAACATGAGACAGTATACCAGGGGTATCTTCCTGGGGTCCTCACAAAACATGAGACAGTATACCAGGGGTATCTTCCTGGGGTCCTCACAAAACATGAGACAGTATACCAGGGGTATCTTCCTGGGGTCCTCACAAACATGAGACAGTATACCAGGGGTATCTTCCTGGGGTCCTCACAAAACATGAGACAGTATACCAGGGGTATCTTCCTGGGGTCCTCACAAAACATGAGACAGTATACCAGGGGTATCTTCCTGGGGTCCTCACAAAACATGAGACAGTATACCAGGGGTATCTTCCTGGGGTCCTCACAAAACATGAGACAGTATACCAGGGGTATCTTCCTGGGGTCCTCACAAAACATGAGGCAGTATACCAGGGGTATCTTCCTGGGGTCCTCACAAAACATGAGACAGTATACCAGGGGTATCTTCCTGGGGTCCTCACAAAACATGAGACAGTATACCAGGGGTATCTTCCTGGGGTCCTCACAAAACATGAGACAGTATACCAGGGGTATCTTCCTGGGGTCCTCACAAAACATGAGACAGTATACCAGGGGTATCTTCCTGGGGTCCTCACAAAACATGAGACAGTATACCAGGGGTATCTTCCTGGGGTCCTCACAAAACATGAGACAGTATACCAGGGGTATCTTCCTGGGGTCCTCACAAACATGAGACAGTATACCAGGGGTATCTTCCTGGGGTCCTCACAAAACATGAGACAGTATACCAGGGGTATCTTCCTGGGGTCCTCACAAAACATGAGACAGTATACCAGGGGTATCTTCCTGGGGTCCTCACAAAACATGAGACAGTATACCAGGGGTATCTTCCTGGGGTCCTCACAAAACATGAGACAGTATACCAGGGGTATCTTCCTGGGGTCCTCACAAAACATGAGACAGTATACCAGGGGTATCTTCCTGGGGTCCTCACAAAACATGAGACAGTATACCAGGGGTATCTTCCTGGGGTCCTCACAAAACATGAGACAGTATACCAGGGGTATCTTCCTGGGGTCCTCACAAAACATGAGACAGTATACCAGGGGTATCTTCCTGGGGTCCTCACAAAACATGAGACAGTATACCAGGGGTTTGACAAAACAGTTCTTTTTACTGTTCTAAATACGTTTGTAACCAGTTTATAACAGCAATATGGCACCTCGGGGGTTTGTGGTATATCTCCAATATAGAACAGTCCTTAGCCGTGGTATATTGGCCATATACCGCATCCCCTCGTGCCTTATTGCTTAACTGTACTACATACTTTCATTAAAAAGCATCTGAGTGTATATCTAAGTATCTCTCTTTCTCCCCCCCCCTCTCTCTCTCTTCCCCCCCCACTCTCTCTCTCTCCCCCCCCACCTCTCTCTCTCTTTCTCTCTCTCTCTCCAGAGGAGGCGGTGCCTGCGGTGTGTAAGACGCGGACGGTGATCTATGAGATCCCACGCAGCCAGGTGGACCCCACGGCTGCCAACTTCCTGATATGGCCGCCGTGCGTGGAGGTCAAGAGGTGCACGGGATGCTGCAACACCAGCAACATGCGCTGCCACCCCTCACGCAGGCACCACCGCACCGTTAAGGTGAGAGAGGAACGCAGTTTTCACACACGCACACACACAATCACCCTAAGCACGCACACACACGCACACACACACACACACACACACACACACACACACACACACACACACACACACACACACACACACACACACTTTCCTCCCATTCACTTGGGTAAGTGTACAGTAAATCATGCAGGTTGATTAAGTACAAAAGAAGTGTTTAGGACATGTTCCCTCCCTCCCTCCCTCTGTCTATGTCTCCATCCCCCTTCACCAGGCATTTGGCCTTCTCCCAAAATGTATTGTATACTCCCACACTCCCTTTTAGCCCCCTCGACGCCACCCCTCCCTCCCTCCCTCCCTCCCTCCCTCCCTCCCTCCCTCCCTCCCTCCCTCCCTCCCTCCCTCCCTCCCTCCCTCCCTCCCTCCCTCCCTCCCTCCATCTCTTGGTTGGTGAGGGTCCAGGGTGTCTGTGCCAGGCAGGGAGAGACGGGACTTGGGTGGGAGGGAGGGAGGGAGTAAGGGTAGAGGGCTACAGCTAGGGCAGCAGCTGGAGGGTAGATCAAGGAGCACCAGCAGAGAGAGAAAGAGGGAGAGGTGAATGAGACAGAGGAGAGAGAGAGAGGGAGGGAAAGAGAGAGATGGGAGAGAGAGAGAGAGAGAGAGAGAGAGAGAGAGAGAGAGAGAGAGAGAGAGAGAGAGAGGGAAGGAAGGAAGGAAGGAAAGAGAGAGAGAGATGGGATAGAGGAGAGAGAGAGGAAGGGAAGGAGAGAGAGAGGGAGGGAAAGAGAGAGAGAGGGGAGAAAGAGAGAGAGATGATGGCAGAGAGAGAGGGAGGAAGAGAGAGAGAGAGAGAGAGGCCAGAGAGATAAATATGGCGACAGAGATAGAAGCAGACAGAGAGGGACAGAAATACAGCAGTGTATGGTATGGTAAACAGGTTGTAAAGCCCAGTTGCCATCTGTGTGTCTTGACTGTCCTGCGTGTCCCATTCCAGCAAGCCCCTGTCACAACTCTCTGCCTGTGTTCCTGTAAGCAGGCAGAGAGAGAGAGAGGGAGAGAGAGAGAGAGAGGGAGGGAGAGAGAAGGAGTGTTGGGTGGGGGGGGGTGTTCTAGCAGTATTTTACGGTAACTAACACCCCTTGTTAGTGTGAAAACCCCCTGCCTCTGTTTCTCCTCAGAGGAGACACCGCTGACTTCAGATGTGTTCCTGGTCTATTTACACTTCAGCTTGTTACTGCTTCTGGTCCCTGTGTGTTTATCTATCCTGGAAGCAGGCAAAGTACTGTGCGGTGTAGGATGGCTGGGAACGAATAGGGGGAGCATAGGAGCACATCCTGTTCTTAAATATCTCTTGAATGTGTGTGTTTGCTGATCTTGTGTGTGTGTATGAGACAGTATCGCTGTACTCTATCCATCGTGCTGATCTTGCCTGGTCACATGCTGGTGAGACATGGTTATCAGCTGTCATGCAAACCTCCACTGCTGCACCATGCCAGGGCTTCAGCTTTGGAGATAGCGCCGCGCTATCCGCTAGCCAGAGTAATAACAAAAATACCATCACCAGTTTCCTGGCTCAGCAGTACTGGCCAGTCAGCTTTCAAAGGGATAGGCGGCCATTTTGTGTCAAGACATTGGGAATCTGGGGTGCAGTTGCAGAAGTGGTCTAGCGTTCTCCATAGAGGACTGAGTGACTGGGAGGAACAAGTGGTCCACTGTGGCTCTCAGTGGGTATGGCAGTGCTTAGTCATGATGTCTGAGTGGCCTCCACTGTAGTCTCGCACTCACCTGGCCTGTCTGCTTGCTTGTCTGTCTGTCTCCTTGACAGCCCACTGTCCTTCTGTCTGTCTGTCCACTCCTTAAAAGAAGCCCAGGGGGAAAACACTACAATGTTAAGCTATGCTTTCAGTGAGAGGGTTATGAGGACTGGTGTGCAGAAAGAGTGGAAGATGGACAGAGGGTTGGGTCTGGGACAGTGTCTCAGAATGCCCTCTCTTGTGGTCGCCCTCCGTGTCCCCCTCATGACCCCCTTGGATCAACAAGCTTTCTTCACACAACACAGGGACAGGGAGCAGGGGGAACCCTGGAGCCAGCCGTGGGCGGCGGTTTTGTGGGGAGGTTTTTTCCGTGTTGGACCAGGGAGGGAGCTGAGAGAGAGAGGCTCTATCCCGGTAAAGGTCAACCGACGGGGGTGACTCCAGTCAGCAGACATTCAGGATATTTGGTGTGAAGAACATTGTCTCCTCCTGCCAAATGTTTTCTTTCCCGTCTTTAGGAATAGAGCTGAATGGGGTCCTCTCTCTCTAACTCCAGGTCTCGCCAGCCTCTCTCTCTAACTCCAGGTCTCGCCAGCCCAAGATGTTTTCCTTGTGCTAGATGTGAGGGATGGAGGGTTAGAGGGATGGGAAAATAACGCATTGTGTGTTTCTTTCCACCTTGTGCTGTGATGTATTTCAGTATTGGAGCTAAATGCACTTTATTTATTTTTCCCTTTTTTCTATTTCTTTCTCCTTCCGTTTCTCTCAGTAAAGAGTCTGTGTCGCCCTGCTGCTGTACGTTTCTCTCAGTAAAGAGTCTGTGTCGCCCTACTGCTGTACGTTTCTCTCAGTAAAGAGTCTGTGTCGCCACTACTGCTGTACGTTTCTCTCAGTAAAGAGTCTGTGTCGCCCTGCTGCTGTACGTTTCTCTCAGTAAAGAGTCTGTGTCGCCCTGCTGCTGTACGTTTCTCTCAGTAAAGAGTCTGTGTCGCCCTGCTGCTGTACGTTTCTCTCAGTAAAGAGTCTGTGTCGCCCTGCTGCTGTACGTTTCTCTCAGTAAAGAGTCTGTGTCGCCCTGCTGCTGTACGTTTCTCTCAGTAAAGAGTCTGTGTCGCCCTGCTGCTGTACGTTTCTCTCAGTAAAGAGTCTGTGTCGCCCTGCTGCTGTACGTTTCTCTCAGTAAAGAGTCTGTGTCGCCCTGCTGCTGTACGTTTCTCTCAGTAAAGAGTCTGTGTCGCCCTGCTGCTGTACAAGCCTGGTTTATTCACTGGCCAAGTCATCAAAAAGTCAAACTTTAAATAGGCTTGGCCTGGGGGGATCGTGGCAGATCTAGTCTCTCTCTCTCTTTCTTTCCAGTGCTTTGGTCCATTACTGATAAGCCAGACAGTGTGTGTGTGTGTGACAATGAGAGGGGGAGTCGGCCTAATAGCCCTCCATGGTACTGTGTGCTATATTAGGATCTGGCTCTGGCAGTGATTGTAGAACTGCTGTAGATGCAATTCAATGGTCAGACATGTCAACAAAGGATTAAAGGAATTAGAGAGAGAGAGAAAGTGGGGGAGTGGGGAATGAGAGAAGAAGAGAAACAGAGAGGGGATAATGAATGAGAAAAAGAGAGAGAGAAGCGATGATGAGGAATAATAGAGAAAGATAGAATGAGATAAATAAAAAGACAGAGACTGTTTAAGTAGTCAGCTCCATCATCGTAGCATTACCATAACTCTCCCCTTATTTATCCTTCTCCCTCACTCCCTACTCCGTCCCTCCCTCTCTCTCTCTCCCTCACTCCCCTCTCCGTCCCTCCCTCCCTCTCTCCCTCACTCCCCTCTCCGTCCCTCCCTCTCTCTCTCTCTCTCTCTCTCTCTCTCTCTCTCTCCCTCACTCCCCTCTCCGTCCCTCCTCTCTCTCTCTCTCTCTCTCCCTCACTCCTCTCTCTGTCCCGCCCTCTCTCTCTCTCCCTCACTCCCCTCTCCGTCCCTCCCTCTCTCTCTCTCCCTCACCTCCCCTCTCCCTCACTCCCTCTCCGTCCCTCCCTCTCTCCCTCACTCTCCCTCTCCGTCCCTCCCTCTCTCTCTCTCCCTCACTCCCCTCTCCGTCCCTCCCTCTCTCTCTCTCTCTCCCTCACTCCTCTCTCCGTCCTGCCCTCTCTCTCTCTCTCTCCCTCACTGCCCCTCTCCGTCCCTCCCTCTCTCTCTCTCCCTCACTCCCCTCTCCGTCCCTCCCTCTCTCTCTCTCCCTCACTCCCCTCTCCGTCCCTCCCTCTCTCTCTCTCTCTCCCTCACTCCTCTCTCCGTCCTGCCCTCTCTCTCTCTCTCTCCTTCACTCCCCTCTCCATCCCTCCCTCTCTCTCTCTCCCTCACTCCCCTCTCCGTCCCTCCCTCTCTCTCTCTCCCTCACTACCCTCTCCGTACCTCCCTCTCTCTCTCCCTCCTCCTCTCTGTCCCTCCCTCTCTCTTTCTCTCTCCCTCACTTACCTACTCCGTCCCCCCCTTTCTCTCTCTCTCTCTCTCTCTCTCTCTCTCTCTTTATATCCATATCTCTCTATATCCCTTTTTCTCTCTTTCTCTAGTCTATATCACTTTCTCTCTATCTTTTTATTCCCCACATCAACCCCTCTCCTTTCTCTGCTCCATCTTTCGCATCTCTTTCCATCTCCTCCTGTGTGAGTGTGTGTATTCAAGGCCCCAGCTGTGGTGATGAGCTGTGGTGCACTGCATTGCATTACAGGGTTCTGATAGGTTCGTCAGTGCTGCTTGCCCGGGCCTGCTGGTTAGATACAGTCATCTGTAAAACAACAGGGGGTTCTGGGAAGCAGGCCCTGCTCTGAGGACAAGAGGGTCTAGTGAGGACTGTGTGTGTGTGTGTGTGTGTGTGTGTGTGTGTGTGTGTGTGTGTGTGTGTGTGTGTGTGTGTGTGTGTGTGTGTGTGTGTGTGTGTGTGTGTGTGTGTGTGTGTGTGTGTGTGTGTGTTTGTGTGTTCTCCCAAAGGCTAAAGCAAACAGTCAGTCAGACTGACAGAGAATAGAGCTGTCACTTCCCTCTTTTAGTTGTAGTTTGACCACTAACTAGTCTTGGATATCCCAGACATTGGAGCAACGTCAGCTAGGCAACGACACTAGGACTGGGGAGGATGTCGGCTTCTCTCTGACATTTCAAAAGGGGGGGGGGGGGATCGTTCTGGGGAGGGTCCTCTTCAGACAGATAACCCTTCCAACAAAAGAGACCACAGAGAACACTAGTCTAGTAGGACATTGGGGAGTAATGGACCAGCAATCAGAAAGACTAGGAGTAGGAGAGGGTTACCTCATCTGCCTGGCTGGCTCAGTCTCTGTGGGAGTGTGTGTAACAAGTATTCCCGTTTACAGTGTGTGTGTGTGTGTGTGTGTGTGTGTGTGTGTGTGTGTGTGTGTGTGTGTGTGTGTGTGTGTGTGTGTGTGTGTGTGTGTGTGTGTGTGTGTGTGCGTGCATGCGTGCGTGCGCCTGTGTGCACATGCTTGCGCCTGTCTGCCTGTGTGTGTGTTGCTCCTCTGTGCCGTGTGTTCTCCCCTAACGCGCTGCCTGGGACAAGACCATTAGTGTTGAGGCAGCAGCAGTAGAGAGATGAGAGTGCTACTGAGGGGAGCAGAGGGGAAGAGAGGCCACAGAGTAATGAAGTGTTGATGCCTGTTGGATCAAAGTTGGAGGCCACAGAGGGTCAGGAGGATATAGGTGCAGGATCCACACGTCTCTACTGACCCTGACTTTAAGGAGCCTCCTCTGACCTTTTGACCTACACACACACACACACACACACACACACACACACACACACACACACACACACACACACACACACACACACACACACACACACACACACACACACACACACACACACACACACACACTTCCTTTCCCTCATTCATCAGACAGTCAGTCAGGCAGTCAGGACGGAGGCAGTAGCTACTAGCCGGGGCCTGTCCTGGTGTGGGACCTGGTTACGGGGTGTTTCATAAATAAAGGGACGAGTTGACGGCCATACAGTCAGTGTGATTAATGTGTGTGTGAGGCGTCCTGTGGATTATGTGAGAGAGGGATGAGGGGGATGGAGGGGGGAGAGGGGAAGTGAAGGGGGTCCCTGTTTGAAGTTGGTGCAGCTGTGAAGTATTTTCATTTTGATTTGGTCCCAGATTTTCTGCTAAATGGTGAGGGTTAGTGTGTGTGTGTGTGTGTGTGTGTGTGGGGGGGGGGGGGGGCACCCACTGTGAGCCAGAGACCATGAAGCTGGACAGATTCTAGAACGTGGGCCAGATCTGGACCGTCTGGAAATCATCTGCTGAAATAAGAAATGTAATTCAACATTTTTTAAAAATGTATTTGTATTCTATCTTCATTTCCATCCCTCCTTTCCACTCCTCGTCTCCTGTCCTCCCTTTTGAACTTCTGCTTTGACTTCCTCCTCTCTCTTGCTCTCACCCTCGGCGTTTAAAGCTGTTTCTCTCTATCAAACCTGAGTTCAAATATTATACATTTGAAATCTTTCAAATACATTGAGTGTTTGCTTTAACCTGCCTTGAGTGCCAGGTTTGCACTTTTGGGACATTTTTATTGGTTCCATTACAAGTTCAATAAAGTACAGCTAAAGTATATAAAATGATTTCCAATAGTATTTGAACCCAGTTGTGGTCTGTTTGATGTTAGTTACCTACATGTTGCATGTGTTCTTTGACTCTTCCTGCTTTAAAGGGTGTCAAGGCCCATTCTGTTTGCTGTGCTTATCAGTGGCCCAGAGCCCAGCCCTGCTGGGGAACACAACACTAGACTACACCACTAGACTACACCACTACACTACACCACTACACTACACCACTACACCACTACACTACTACACTACACCACTACACTACTACACTACACCACTACACTACACCACTAGACTACACCACTACACTACACCACTACACTACACCACTACACTACACCACTACACTACACTACACCACTACACCACTACACTACACCACTAGACTACACCACTACACCACTACACTACACTACACCACTACACCACTACACTACACCACTACACTACACCACTACACCACTACACTACTACACTACACCACTACACTACACTACACCACTACACCACTACACTACACCACTACACTACACCACTACACCACTACACTACTACACTACACCACTACACTACTCTACACCACTACACCACTACACTACACCACTAGACTACACCACTAGACTACACCACTACACTACACTACACCACTACACTACACCACTACACTACACCACTACACTACACCACTACTACACTACACCACTACACTACACTACACCACTACACCACTACACTACACCACTACACTACACCACTACACCACTACACTACTACACTACACCACTACACTACTCTACACCACTACACCACTACACTACACCACTAGACTACACCACTAGACTACACCACTACACTACACTACACCACTACACTACACCACTACACTACACCACTACACTACACCACTACACCACTACACCACTACCTTACACCACTACACCACTACACTACACCACTACACTACACCACTACATCACACCACTACACTACACCACTACACTACACCACTACTGTACACCACTACACTACACTACACTACACTACTACACTACACTACACCACTACACTACACCACTACACCACTACACTACACTACTACACTACACCACTACCTTACACCACTACACTACACCACTACACTACACCACTACCTTACACCACTACACTACACCACACTACACCACACTACACCACTACACTACACCACACTACACCACTAGACTACACTACACCACTACACCACTACACTACACCACTACACTACACCACTACACTACACCACTACACTACACCACTACACCACTACACTACACCACTACACTACACCACTACACCACTACACTACACCACTAGACTACACCACTACACTACACCACTACACCACTACACTACACCACTACACTACACCACTACACTACACCACTACACTACACAACTACACTATACCACTACACTATACCACTACACTACACCACTACACCACTACAATACACCACTACACTACACCACTACATCACACCACTACACCACTACACTACACCACTACACCACTACACTACACCACTACCGTACACCACTACACTACACCACTACACTACTACACTACACTACACCACTACACTACACCACTACACTACACCACTACACTACACTACTACACTACACCACTAACTTACACCACTACACTACACCACTACCTTACACCACTACACCACTACACTACACCACACTACACCACTACACTACACCACTACACTACACCACTACACTACACCACACTACACCACTAGACTACACTACACCACTACACCACTACACTACACCACTACACTACACCACTACACTACACCACTACACCACTACACTACACCACTACACTACACTACACCACTACACTACACTACACCACTACACTACACCACTACACTACACCACTACACCACTACACTACACCACTACACTACACTACACCACTACACTACACCACTACACTACACAACTACACTACACCACTACACTACACCACTACACTATACCACTACACTATACCACTACACTACACCACTACACTACACCACTACACTACACCACTAGACTACACCACTACACTACACACTAATCTACACCACTACACTCCTTGCCACTACATGTTGGATCTTCATTTGATCACCCTGTTGTTGCAGGATTTATTCTGCACAGCAGGAAATGCAAATTTATAGTCTATTAGAGGTTTAAAAAGGCTTCTAAAGTTTATAATTTCTACTTTAAAATGTCAGTCTTGATTTGCCTTAACTGAAAATCTATCAGCCTCAACAAAAATGACCATTTATTATAATCCACACAATAATTCACGTTTCCTGTTGCTGCAGGATAATTTGCCTGCTTTGAGAAACTGGTCAAATTAAGATCCAACATCTGTACCTACTCTCTCTATTGGATAGACTAAACTAAAATCTGTAGCATTTTTATTCCAGTTTGCTTAAAAACCCCATCAACATTTCAGTCCACAGGACATTCATCAGAATGGTAGAAAACATGAAAAGATAAAGACAAGGTAATATGGGGTGTTTTCGCTGTCATCCCATACTTGTGCCCACAGAACCTCGACAGGGTAGTGATTACCTGTCAGACCACTGTCAGGCCAAACACTTCATATAAACACCACTCTTACCTAGCTCTAATTACCATTGATGACAAAGGAGAGCATTCCCTCTTCACCTCTATCTCGTTACCTCTCTCTATGTTGTTCTTTCTCTGTCTGTCTCTATCTCCTTCCCTCCCTTCCTCTCTTTCTGTCTGCCTTTCTGTCTCTTTCTCTCTGTCGCTCTCTCTGTCGCTCTCTCTGTCGCTCTCTCGCTCAATTCAAAGGGCTTTATTGGCATGGGAAACATATGTTTACATTGCCAAAGCAAGTGAAATAGACTAGAAACAAAAGTGAAATAAACAATCTATCTCTCTCTCTATATCCTTCCCTCTACCACCTTGTTTACATGTTCTAGTCTATCATTTTTATAATTTTCACCTCCCTTTCTGGGAGAGTGTTTTACTCTTCATTTCTGGTTTCTGGCAAAGAGTGGTGTCCAATTTCCACTACTATCAGTAGGAGTACTCTTAGTTTAGATTGAGTCACAGCCTAAGTCATGAAAAGCATCTTGTGTGAGGTGGTACGGTGTGTGAGGTGGTACGGTGTGTGAGGTGGTACGGTGTGTGAGGTGGTACGGTGTGTGAGGTGGTACGGTGTGTGAGGTGGTACGGTGTGTGAGGTGGTACGGTGTGTGAGTTCTGGTGTGAGGACATGGGAAGGAGCAGGAAAGGAATGCAGGAGAAATCTCTTATTGGACGCTTTGATGTTGGATATTTGATGATGGTCATACTTGGTGTCAGGAGGAAGGAGAGGCAGACAGTCTGCGGTCGAGACGATCTCCACATACACATTTGGTGACACACTGGGAGCTGAGAGAGAGAGAGAGAGAGAGAGAGAGAGAGAGAGAGAGACTGGTGTGAAGAAATCAAGTGCTTTTTCTCAGCCCTCCCATTGGTTTCCATTGGCATTCCTGCCTGCGTGCCTATGATAAATGCTCTTCTTGTTTCCTTTCTTCACCCCACACCCTAATCCCCCATCAGCACCCCTTATAACCCCCCATCCGCCCCTAATCCCCCCTCAGCACCACTTATAACCCCCCATCCGCCCTTAATCCCCCCTCAGCACCCCTTATAACCCCCCATCCGCCCCTAATCCCCCCTCAGCACCCCTTATAACCCCCCATCCGCCCCTAATCCCCCCTCAGCACACCTTATAACCCCCCATCCGCCCCTAATCCCCCCTCAGCACACCTTATAACCCCCCATCCGCCCCTAATCCCCCCTCAGCACCCCTTATAACCCCCCATCCGCCCCTAATCCCCCCTCAGCACCCCTTATAACCCCCCATCCGCCCCTAATCCCCCCTCAGCACCCCTTATAACCCCCCATCCGCCCCTAATCCCCCCTCAGCACACCTTATAACCCCCCATCCGCCCCTAAGCCCCCCTCAGCACACCTTATAACCCCCCATCCGCCCCTAATCCCCCCTCAGCACCCCTTATAACCCCCCATCTGCCCCTAATCCCCCCTCAGCACCACTTATAACCCCCCATCAGCCCTTAATCCCCCCTCAGCACCCCTTATAACCCTTCATCCGCCCCTAATCCCCCCTCAGCACCCCTTATAACCCCCCATCCGCCCCTAATCCCCCCTCAGCACACTTTATAACCCCCCATCCGCCCCTAATCCCCGCTCCGCACACCTTATAACCCCCCATCCGCCCCTAATCCCCCCTCAGCACCCCTTATAACTCCCCATCCGCCCCTAATCCCCCATCGGCACCCCTTATAACCCCCCAACCGCCCCTAACCCCCCCTCAGCACACCTTATAACCCCCCATCCGCCCCTAATCCTCCTTCAGCACCCCTTATAATCCCCCATCTACCCATAAATCCCCCTCTTCTCAGAGTGGAAAGCGTTGGGGGATTTGCTGTCTGTCTGTCCATCACTTTCAAAGCCCTGGTCATTGAGTTCCTCATGAGGATCATCCTTTACGGAGGAGGAGGGAATCTATTCCTTTTTCCATTAAAACCAGACTGTCAGACAGACAGATAGAGAGACAGCCCCCTCTATCTCCCTCCTGCCTTCTCTGCCCCTTATACCCCCCTTGTAGCTCACAATGAGCAGGGTTAGAAGGGGGGTGCAGGTTTTCCTCTGTATGTCTGATGTCTGTGTGTCTGGTGTCTGGTGTTGGGACTCGGCCACTTAATTTATCCTGTGACAGATGAATTGCGTATCCCCCACTCTCCCCTCCTCCTTCACCCCTCCCTTCTTACTCTCCCCCCTCCTCCCCAATCTTATTTATTTTCCTTTATTGCGATGTTGTTCCCATTCCTAACTACCCGTGGTGCACATCCACATCTAAACCTTGTTTTCCTTGGATCGCCGAGCCCAAACTTTCCTTTCCATGCTCCGGCACTCCCATCGGGGGAAATCCCAATTAACCCAGCCAGGACAATCGGCTTCAGAACTGGGAGAGGCTGGGATAGAGACTAGAGAGAGAGAATGGAGAGAGAGACTGGGATAGAGACTGGGGAGAAACTGGGATAGAGAATGGAGAGAGAGACTGGAGATGGGACTGGAGAGAGAGACTGGGATAGAGACTGGTATAGAGAATGGAGATATAGACTGGGATAGAGACTGGAGAGAGAGACTGGGATAGAGACTGGAGAGAGAATGGGATAGAGACTGGGATAGAGAAAGGAGAGAGAGACTGGGATAGAGACTGGAGAGAGAATGGGATAGAGACTAGAGAGAGAGAATTGGATAGAGACTGGAGAGAGAGAGACTGGGATAGAGACTGGAGAGAGAGACTGGGATAGAGACTGGAGAGAGAGACTGGAAAGAGACTGAATAGAGACTGGAGAGAGAGAATGGGATAGAGACTGGGAGAGAGAGAGAGACTGGGAGAGAGACTGGAGAGAGAGAGACTGGGATAGAGACTGGAGAGAGAGACTGGGATAGAGACTGGAGAGAGAGACTGGGAGAGAGAGAGAGACTGGGAGAGAGACTGGAGAGAGAGACTGGGAGAGAGAGAGAGACTGGGAGAGAGACTGGGATAAACCCTTTAAACCCTCCTTGCTCTGTCTCTCTGGCCGGATTGGATATCATTCCATAACCTGACCAGGATTCTTTCCCAGGCCCGGCTTTCTGACAGAGTTTAGAGGTTGATGATTTATATATAGAGTGTGTGGGGCCCCTTCGGTTGCACCACGGGGTCTTCTATGGTGTGTCTAGCTGCTGTGGTGGTGGGCTCTGAGACGGGACTTGAGTGGGTTCAATGAAAGGAGGATTGAATTTACTATGAATGTCAATATTTCTGGGGAGTCAGAAAGTGTCATGACAGGACACAGACAGGCTGACAGGGACACAGACAGGCTGACAGGGACACAGACAGGCTGACATGGTGACAGGGACACAGACTTGCTGACATGGTGACAGGGACACAAACTTGCTGACATGGTGACAGGGACATGGACAGGGACACAGACTTGTTGACATGGTGACAGGGACGCATATTTGCTGACATGGTGACAGGGACACAAACTTGCTGACATGGTGACAGGGACACAGACTTGTTGACATGGTGACAGGGACACAGACTTGCTGACATGGTGACAGGGACACAGACAGGGACACAGACATGCTCACATGCTGGCAGGGACACAGACAGGCTGACATGCTGACAGGGACACAGACAGGCTGACATGCTGACAGGGACACAGACAGGGACACAGACATGCTGACAAGGTGACAGGGACACAGACATGGTGCCATGGTGACAGGGACACAGACATGGTGACATGGTGACAGGGACACAGACATGGTGACAGGGACACAGACATGCTCACATGGTGGCAGGGACACAGACAGGCTGACATGCTGACAGGGACACAGACAGGCTGACATGCTGACAGGGACACAGACAGGGACACAGACATGCTCACATGCTGGCAGGGACACAGACATGGTGACAGGGAAACAGACAGGCTGACATGGTGACAGGGACACAGACAGGCTGACATGGTGATAGGGACACAGACAGGCTGACATGGTGACAGGGACACAGACCTGCTGACATGGTGACAGGGACACAGACATGCTGACAAGGTGACAGGGACACAGACATGGTGACATGGTGACAGGGACACAGACATGGTGACAGGGACACAGACTTGCTGACATGGTGACAGGGACACAGACTTGCTGACATGGGGACAGGGACACAGACATGGTGACAGGGAAACAGACAGGCTGACATGGTGACAGGGACACAGACATGGTGACAGGGAAACAGACAGGCTGACATGGTGACATAGAGGGGGATGTGGAGGAGGGAGCAGGGCTGTTTGCGTGTTACCCAGTACTGAACTGAACACCCCTCCCCCTCCTCTCCACCTCCTAATTCCAGTATCAGTCTATTGTCATACTCTGACTCTGGGAATGTGCCCTGGCTGTGTACAAGGAGACAAGTGAAGGGAGGGAGAGAATGACAAGGAGGAGATGGGAAGTGTAGAGGAAGACAGTGACTAAACAAGAGAACACTTGCTGTTGACAAAGTGTGAAGAGCAGAGGGAGAATACGTAACTTCATTGGTGGAGACAAGTTAGAAAACAGCCACACACTCAGAGGAGGGAAGGGTTTAGGTGCTGCTCTGCTCTGTGTGTCTTTAGCCCTGCTGTGTTGAGTAACAGGCCTACTGTTGGCCTCTCTGTCACACACACACACCACTTTATCCTCTTGTCCATGTGTGTTTGTTTGTGTGTGCGTGTGTGCGTGTATCATTTGTCATTAGGCTCCGCCACAGTAGTAACTGTCAGGCACCGCTGACTCTCCCTGTTTTTGATTGGCCGACCCCTGACCCCCTAGACATTCTGGTAACCAACGGCAGCGGAGCCGGGCACAGAGACAGCTGCAGCCCTGTGAGCATCCAGCTCTGATTCCACTGTCACACACACTGGCTAGTGACAAGCAGTGGGTTTCCTTTGGCTTGTTTTGCTCAGGAAACACTATCGATTCATCAGGCCCATATTAGTCACCATTGTCCTTGAGGATTAAACAGAAGTAGACCGAGTTTAATAGGTTACGTATGAATGAGACTTAATGCTACCCATGATCGCGTTCAGTGTGCTGTCCCCCTCCTTTAAAGACTCCCCCCTAAACACACACAACCCACCCCAAAATGACATGGTCCGCAGAATGTACACAAATCTAAAACCTCCCACCTCTGCAAACTTATGCGAAAGACACACAGGTTGAATGAATTCAGTTGTGCAACTCTCCCCCTCCACCCCCTCTTTCTCTCCCCCTCCACCCCCTCTTTCTCTCCCCCTCCACCCCCTCTTTCTCTCTCCACCTCCACCCCCTCTTTCTCTCTCTTTCTCTCTCTCCCTCCACCCCCTCTTTCTCTCACCCATTCCCTCCTCTCTTCCCACCACTTCTCTCTTTTACCCATCTCCCCTCTCTCCCCCTCCCCCTCCCTCTCTCTCTCCACCCCTACTCAGTGTCTGCTCAGGCCCTCTCCCCCTCCCTCTCCCTCTCTCTCTCCACCCCTACTCAGTGTCTGCTCAGGCCCTCTCCCCCTCCCTCTCCCTCTCTCTCTCCACCCCTACTCAGTGTCTGCTCAGGCCCTCTCCCCCCTCCCTCTCCCTCTCTCTCTCCACACCTACTCAGTGTCTGCTCAGGCCCTCTCCCCCTCCCTCTCCCTCTCTCTCTCCACCCCTACTCAGTGTCTGCTCAGGCCCTCTCCCCTTCCCTCTCCCTCTCTCTCTCCACCCCTACTCAGTGTCTGCTCAGGCCCTCTCCCCCTCCCTCTCCCTCTCTCTCTCCACCCCTACTCAGTGTCTGCTCAGGCCCTCTCCCCTTCCCTCTCCCTCTCTCTCTCCACCCCTACTCAGTGTCTGCTCAGGCCCTCTCACCCTCTGCTTCAGACCGGAGATAAGAGCAAACACACACCATAACGATTGCCATCCAGACACCATTGTCCACTGTTTACCCACGGCATACCTCTGCTACTTAACCTCCTTTTCACTCCCTCTATCCCTGTTTTCTCTCTTTCTATCCCTCATCTTCCCCCTTTCCCTCCCTTTCTAAAAGACACTGTTTCAAAGGAAGGATGCTGAATAGTGGATGCTGTGTACACCCTAGCCTCTTTCTGGCCGCTCTGTGTCCAGCTCAGCCTACGTCTCAGTCTCACCCTGGGCTTATGTCTCCAAGACGTTGCGTCATTGCAAGGCCCAAACATTACAAGGTTATGTAGTATCAGAATGGTGTATTATTTGGGCTGTGTGACTAATTCACTGGGTAGAGCTTGACCTGGCTGGAGGCCAGAATGGGATTGAGAAAGAACTCTCCTTCTCTCCCATCTGTGTGTGTGTGTGTGTGTGTGTGTGTGTGTGTGTGTGCGTGTGTGCGTGTGTGTGTGTGTGTGAGGGTGTGTGTGCGTGTGTTCGTGTGTGTGTGTGTGTGTGTGTGCGTGTGTGTGTGTGTGTGTGTGTGAGGGTGTGTGTGTGTGTGTGTGTGTGTGTGTGTGTGTGTGTGTGTGTGTGTGTGTGTGTGTGTGTGAGCTGTCCTGGCTGCATAACAGCATTGTTCATAACACCGGAAAGCGTGAGGAGATTGCTGGTCAATATCCTGTCCCGTGCCATGACCAGGAAGAGCACAGAAGCCTGATATATTGTTTCCATGTGGCCCAGGCCCAGGGTGTGTCTGTGTACCTGCCCTGGTCTTCAGATCAGAGATCGGAGAGAGGCATCACCTAACGCCATTTTACACATCCACCTAACAGCCCAACTACACCCACGTCACAGGCCCCTTGAAGTGGCTGGGTGGTGGGGAGTCAGTGTTGGGGTTGGTGGAGTTATTGAATGGGCGTTTAGGTGGAGGTCTGTGTAAGATCTGGCTGTGTGGGATAGTGTTGGGTTGGTGGAGTTATTGAATGGAAGTTTAGGTGGAGGTCTGTGTAAGATCTGGCTGTGTGGGATAGTGTTGGGTTGGGTTAAGTGCAAGGGTTAGGCTTGGCTACAGTAAATTAGTTGAGATGAGGTAGGGGTGCAGGTCAGGCACAGAGGCAAGGGGACCTCTCAAACTACTCTCCCTGGGTCTCCCGAGTGGCGCAGTTGTCTAAGGCACTGCATCACAGTGCTAGCTGTGCCACTAGAGAGGCTCTGTCGCAGCCGGCCGTCACCGGGAGACCATGTGCCAGCGTCGTCTGGGTTAGGGGAGGGTTTGCGACTCCTGTGGCTGGCTGGGTGCAGTGCTCGCTGGCACGGTTTCCAGGTGTCCACATTGGTTAAGTGGGCATTGTGTGAAGAAGCAGTGTGGCTTGGTAGGTTGGTGTTTTGGAGGACGCACGGCTCTTGACCTTCACCTCTCCCGAGTCCGTACGGGAGTTGCTGGGATTTTAATTAAAAAAATAAATAATAATAAATAAATAAACATTTAAATAAAATTTCTCCCCAGCCAGGGTGAACCTATACTGGGCCTCATGGTGCGTGTCACTCCCTCCTCCCTCCCTATTGTTTGAGCCTCTGCTCAATATTGACACACCTGATCACCAGGCCATAGAACGCTGCACCAATACATCAGCCCCAATGGAATGCTGCTGTCATACATCAAACAGAGGGAGATGATGGTGTCTGTGCCTCTCGGCGTTAGAGAAGGAGGAGGAGGGAGCAGGGCTTTCTCTTTCTTTTCATTCATCCATCTCTCTTGATGTTAGCCAATGGAGAAAGAGTGAAAGGTGAATGAAGGGTACACAGGAAAAGCCTAAACGAGCCTAAAGGGTGTTGTTGTGCTAGTGTTGTTAACCTCTCTCTCTCTCCCTCCCTTCTTTCAGGTGGCCAAGGTGGAGTATGTGCGGAGGAAACCCAAGCTGAAGGAGGTCTTGGTCAGGTTAGAAGACCACCTGGAGTGTGTGTGCCAGTCACAACATCACGTGACCGAGCACTCAGACGCAGACACAGGTAAATAATATTTAAGGCTGACCGAATTTATCACAACTTTATTGGAGCCTAGATGACCTTCAGAGACTGTTTGGTTGGATGTCTGAGTATCTGAGTCCCGCCCCATTCAGTCATACCTTCCTACACCTGGTCTCTTTATACTGCTGTCTGTCTGTCTGTCTGTCTGTCTGTCTGTCTGTCTGTCTGTCTGTCTGTCTGTCTGTCTGTCTGTCTGTCTGTCTGTCTGTCTGTCTGTCTGTCTGTCTGTCTGTCTGTCTGTCTGTCTGTCTGTCTGTCTGTCTGTCTGTCTGTCTGCCTGTCTGCCTGCTGGCCCCCATTGCTTGCACTGGATGACCTCTTGTATATGACTGTTGAGAAAACAGACACGCCTGCAAGCTAGACTTCTATTGCCAAACCTGCAAGGCCCCTTGTGTGTGTCTGATAGAAAGACAGTGTCTGTGTGTGTGTGTGTGTGTGTGTGTGTGTGTGTGTGTGTGTGTTGTGTGTGTGTGGTGTGTTGTGTGTTGTGTGTGTGTGTGTGTGTGTGTGTGTGTGTGTTTGTGTGTGTGTGTGTGTGTGTGTCCAAAGGCTGCTTGGACGGTAGGTAACAATCCTTTCCCCTTGATCCAAAGCCTTCGTTGGGAAGAGATAAGAGGAACGATGTGGACTGATAAGGCATCTCAACTATTTATAGTGTCATTTCAAATCCTCTTGAATTGTCTCTCTGTCGGGGGGCTTTTTATCTGCTTTCTGCTCGTTGTGTCGTAAACCTCGCTGCTTCCCTCTCTTGCTAACCCCTGTCCCTGTCCTCCTATCCTCCCTCTAACCCCTGTCCCTGTCCTCCTATCCTCCCTCCCCAACTTGTGTTTTCAGACCACCATACTAGGGCTAAAGGTAGGAAAAGGAAAGCTAAAAAGCTAAAGCTCAACAAGGATTTATTGGCGACATAATAAACTTGAACACATTATTCCAAAGTCCGACTGCCGGACCCCCCGGCTCCAACAGGTAGGAGGACTTTAGCACCAGCATGGCAATCCAACCAATTACCTACCTGCTGGTCACAAGCCCAATCAGGGGAGAGAAAGGGTTGCCAATCAGATCACAAACAAAGCCACACCCAATCAGTGTGAGGAGAGGGAGGGCTGAAATGGGCCACACTCTGTGAATGCCACTGCATGATTTAGTGTGATTTTTATGCCTGCCTGCACACTGCATGTCCACTTTGTCTTATGTTTTATGCCTGTATGAGTTTATGAATGAGGATTTCAACCTCACCTTGTTCACCGACCAGTATTTGTCCTTCACTCCAGCTGTCTCTGTGTCTCTGTGTGTATCTGATTTCACATACCATTCTAGATGACTCTACTTCCCATGCTCTCCTCTGTATTTCATGTTGCCTCTTTCTTTCTCTCTCATCCTCTCTGTCTATTTGTTCTGTCTGTCTGTCTGTCTGTCTGTCTGTCTGTCTGTATAATGTTCTGACTGTCTCTCTCTCTCTCTCTGTCTCTCTCTGTCTCTCTCTGTATCTCTCTCGGTCTGTCTCTCTGTCTCTGTCTCTGTCTCTGTCTCTGTCTCTGTCTCTGTCTCTGTCTCTGTCTCTCTCTCTCTCTCTCTCTCTCTCTCTCTCTCTCTCTCTCTCTCTGTCTCTGTCTCTCTCTCTCTCTCTCTCTGTCTCTGTCTCTCTCTCGCTCTCTCTCTCTCTGTCTCTCTCTGTCTTTCTGTCTTTCATTCCCTATGAGGGATTGTTTGTTGTCTATTGTGTGTTTTTAGATCTCTTCCACTTCACTTGCTTGTACTTTGTACTGAGTCACACACTCACTGAGTGGAAATGCACGGCCAGCACCTGGGATGATGACTGGTATATTTGATTACTCTGTTATTGAAATCAGGAGAAGGCTTATGCCAATGCAATTGGCTGTGTGGACATGGGTGTGTCCACCTGATGACTTTATGACACACATTCAAATTGAACAAAATGGGGAACGAATATCACCTTTTACCTCTAACATGTTCTAATAATATGTGGGTTAATGAAATGCTAATGCTAAAGCTAATGGTAATAGTAATTATGAGGGTAATGCTAAAGCTAATGGTAAGAGTAATTATGAGGGTAATGCTAAAGCTAATGGTAAGAGTAATTATCAGGCTAATGCTAATGAAATGCTAAATGTTAACGTCAGCTCTCTCTTTTCTCCACAGTGGACGTAAGGTGAGACCCCAGCAGCATTGGACTTCAGTGTGGAAGGGGCCAAAGAGAGGATGCTGCCATATTTGGACTGCTGACCTACCCCCTTCCCTGACCCCACCCCACGCCACCTACCGCCTTTTAAAAACAAAGATTACTGTAAAGAGAAAAAAAGACAAAAAGTTAATAAAATGCCAAAGGTGCTTTTTTCTATTACCGTAAAAAGTAATGCAGAAGGTCTCTGCCAAGCGCAGCAGAACCAACCAATCGAACAATGACGCGGATGAGGATGGTGAAGCCGATAAAGAGCTGGGCAGAAAAGAGAGGAGGAGGAGGACAAGATGGGTTGTCGTTTGTTGAGTAAACAGGACAATTTGACAATCACAGAGAGAGATCCAGGATGGATCATTGGATTAAGCCTCAATGGGGGATCTGTCGACTGGATCCTAAAAGGACACAGAGGGGGACAATCAGTGGACTCTTCGGGACGTGTGGAGGCTTGCATGTTCCTAGCCGTTGGCCTAAGTGACACTTGCCTGGACAGTCAATGACTGACAGAGAGAAAGAGAGAGAGGGAAAGAGATGTTGAGAGAAGTTGTAGAGAGGTGTAGAAGGTACTGGTCGTGTTGCTTGTTGTTCTAGAACTCTCTGTACACTGTAGTGGAACTTGTGAACAATCTGGAACTCATAGAATGGTCGCCCATTTTGTCTATTTTGGATAAAGTGTTGGGAAAAGTGTTTGGAGTCATCAGGACCTGCTGTTCCAAGATGTCTTCTCTGCTTCTCTCTCCTGGGTTCCCCTGTCTGCTCCTATTGGGATTGTGCCAGTCACCATATACACTACAGAACGATTCAGAAAGGAAGATTCATTCATTGCTACTAATAAACTATTTATACATGTGAACGTTTTCCTCTCTCTCTCTCTCCCTCCAAGACATTATGTTTTCTGTGACATGTAAGATTCATGTTCTGTCTGATCTTCTGGTAGTGAATCTTCATGTCCACATGTAGTTGTTCATGTAGTTGTTACTCATGTTCAATGTTGCCTTATTATGTGCCAGTATATTATCTGAACAGTCTCAAGTCTAGTTGTATGGGCTGGAAATGTAAGGAAGCGTGAGAAGGAGGAGATGGGAGGACAGAGTCTGTACAAGTACAGGAAGATGCTTTATTTTTGTTAAAAAGATATATTATGCTTACTTATATTCAAGCAGGAAGTATGTTTGTTATTTCTTTGTTTGTTGTGGTTGAATGCTTTTCTTTAAACCATGGAAACGATGCAGGACTGGGGGTGGTGAAGTGTATCAGGCCCCAGCAATGCACCCTGTTTGGTGGTGTAGGGTAGGCTTACATCAGCAGTGCTATACTGTATTATCTAGAGAGATGGATAGAGCTAACCTGGTCCCAGATCAGTTTGTGTTGTCCTGCAAACACATATAGTCATTGGCAAGGCAGCACAAACCGATCTGAGATCAGGTTAGTGGAGAGCTGGCTGAGGAAGACTCCGTCTGGGGCATCGTTGGACTGTCTCTTTAACCCAGTTATCTAGCCAAAAGTTACACCCAGTAACCAGAGCGTCATTATACACAACAGAACGTTCAGCATGTGTGTGTGTAACCACTTTTAACCCACATCACACTCCTTTGATAAGATGGTCCTCAATCCGCCCCACCAGCACACAAGCTGTTCTTAACGAGTACAAAGTCCATCTTGAATGAGAGAGTTTGTGAACAATTCAACATGAATGGTTCCCTAGTTAATCAAGCAGCAGTCTTCCATTGACACGTTAACAACGATGAAGACTGTTCCACTGTTGATGAGTGAAAGATTAAAAAAGAAGATACCACTGTTTATGGAGAGATTGACACCAAATCTCTAACAACACCCTATTTCTCATACGGTGAAGTGCACTACTTTAGACCAGAGCCACTGGACCAAAAGTAGTGTGCTATACAGGGAATAGGTTGTCGTTTGGCACACACTGAATCAATAGAAAGACCTGGGCACTTTTCCAAAATGTCTCAGAGTAGGACTGCTGTTCATCTTATACATTATGATCTAAACAGCTAAACTGATCCAAGATCAGCACTTTATGAAGTCCTGGGTGAGAGGCATGTTGAGAGAAAATAGATGACTGAAGAAGCAACAACACTGTATCTGCAGCTGCTTTGTGTTGTGGTAACAACATGTTCAACTGCACTATACAGACTTCCAAGGTGATTCCATTGGTGCTATATGTATAAAGGCATTCATTTATTCATTCATTGTCGATAGACCAGGGACCATTGCTTACAGTAACTAAAGAAACTACAACAACACAAGCTTATACCATTTTTTATTTGGGCCTCTATTGGATAAAAACAGCAATGATTATAATTTATATATTTATGTTTTCAATAATAAATACATTCTGCTTATCAAACTGTACACAGAATGTTGGGTCCTGTTTTTGGTGCGAGTTGGTACAGTCTGATATGTGCCACGTCTCTTTCTCAGTTGCTGTATAAGTCAGTCCTTCCCTTGCTGAAGGAACTGACCAGGTGAAAAGCCTACTCACTGGGCACAGACTTCCATTTAACATGTACAGTGGGGCAAAAAAGTATTTAGTCAGCCACCAATTGTGCAAGTTCTCCCACTTAAAAAGATGAGAGAGGCCTGTAATTTTCATCATAGGTACCCTTCAACTATGACAGACAAAATGAGAGAAAAAAATCCAGAAAATCACATTGTAGGATTTTTTATGAATTTATTTGCAAATTATGGTGGAAAATAATTGCACAATTGGTGGCTGACTAAATACTTTTTTGCCCCACTGTATTTCACATTGGTTCAATGTAACTTCATTGAAATGACATGAACACAATGTTGATTCAACCAGTGTGTGCTCAGTGGGTAATTATATACTGTATATATCTTTTTTCATTTAACCTTTATTTAACTAGGCAACTCAGTTGAGAACAAATTCTTATTTACAACGACGGCCTACACCGGCCAAACCCGAATGACACTGGGGCAATTGTGCGCCGCCCTATGGGACTCTCAATCGCGGCCGGTTGTAATACAGCCTGGATTCGAACCAGGGTGTCTGTAGTGATGCCTCAAGCACTGAGATGCAGACCGGTGCACCACTCGGGAGCCCCATGCTGATGATGAGTTTCCACCATATTGTCTTCACCTTCCAAGTCAGTGCAGATGAAGAGGAGACGAGGACAGATCAATGCAATGAAAGACAGGAGGAGAGGATGGAAGGTTAGACAACGGAGAAAGAGCTGTTGATGAGGCGACCCATCTGAATCCTCATGTCCTGTAGTCCATCTGCATTCTCATGTCCTCTAGTTCATCTGCATCCTCATGTCCTCTAGTCCATCTGCATCCTCATGTCCTCTAGTTCATCTGAATCCTCATATCCTCTAGTCCATCTGCATCCACATGTCCTCCAGTCCATCTGCATCCTCATGTCCTCTAGTCCATCTGCATCATGTCCTCTAGTCCATCTGCATCCTCATGTCCTCTAGTCCACCTGCGTCCTCATGTCCTCTAGTCCAGCTGCATCCGCATGTCCTCTAGTCCATCTGCATCCTCATGTCATCTAGTCCACCTGCGTCCTCATGTCCTCTAGTCCACCTGCGTCCTCATGTCCTCTAGTCCATCTGCATCCGCATGTCCTCTAGTCCATCTGCATCCTCATGTCCTCTAGTCCATCTGCATCCTCATGTCCTATAGTCCATCTGCATCCTAATGTCCTATAGTCCATCTGCATCCTAATGTCCTATAGTCCATCTGCATCCTAATGTCCTATAGTCCATCTGCATCCTCATGTCCTCTAGTCTAGCTGCATCCTCATGTCCTCTAGTCCAGCTACATCCTCATGTCCTCTAGTCCAGCTGCATCCTCATGTCCTGTAGTCCATCTGCATCCTCATGTCCTGTAGTCCATCTGCATCCTCATGTCCTCCAGTCCATCTGCATCCTCATGTCCTGTAGTCCATCTGCATCCTCATGTCCTGTAGTCCATCTGCATCATGTTCTCTAGTCCATCTGCATCATGTTCTCTAGTCCATCTGCATCCTCATGTCCTCCAGTCCATCTGCATCCTCATGTCCTCCAGTCCATCTGCATCCTCATGGCCTCTAGTCCAGCTGCATTCTCATGTCCTATAGTCCATCTGCATCTTCGTGTCCTCTAGTCCATCTGCATCCTCATGTCCTCTAGTCCATCTGCATCCTCCTGTCCTGTAGTCCATCTAGTAGCCGGAGGGTGTGGAGTTGACAGGCAGAAGGCGTGTGGAGTGGATAGGCAGGAGTCATGTGGAGGAAATGTGAGCTTTCCTGGGGCCTGTGGAGCGAGCTGTGACTGGCCTCGCCTCCAGGATCCTCCAGA
Source organism: Oncorhynchus kisutch (assembly GCF_002021735.2). Classification (NCBI taxonomy): domain Eukaryota; kingdom Metazoa; phylum Chordata; class Actinopteri; order Salmoniformes; family Salmonidae; genus Oncorhynchus; species Oncorhynchus kisutch. The sequence continues at coordinate 85,922 of NW_022262850.1, forward strand.
GCCAGGAGGAGACTTTATTACTCTCTCCCTGAGATGCTCACCCTAATCCTGGGTTTAGAGGACATGAAAGGGTCACCTACCCACCACTTCCCCCAGATACACCCCCCCCCCCGTTTATTAACCCTGAGAGGAGAGAGAAAGAAGAGAACATGAAAGAGCAGATCAGAGGAGGGACACCATCAAGGAAAGATCAACAGAGGGACATATCAAAGAAAGACAAGAACATGAGAATGTTATGTTTTTATAGTTTTTCATCTGACATGCTCTGCTGTAGAGGAGTTCATTCAACAAGGGAGTGGGGATGGAGGGATGGATGGAGTGAGGGATGGAGGGAGGGAGTGAGGGATGGAGGAAGTGAGGGAGTGAGGGATGGAGGGATGGATGGAGTGAGGGATGGATGGAGGGAGGGAGTGAGGAATGGATGGAGGGAGGGAAAGAGGGAAAAGGGAGGAGGGGAGGTGGAAGGAGAGGTATACTATATATACAGAAGTATGTGGACACCCCTTCAAATTAGTGGATTCGGCTATTTCAGCCACACCCGTTGCTGACGTGCATAAAATCGAGCACCTTGCCATGCAATCTCCATCGACAAACATTGGCAGTAGAATGGCCTTAGCCGCGAAGTGGTAGACCACACAAGCTCACAGAACAGGACCGCCGAGTGCTGAAGCACATAGCTCATAAAAATCCTCTGTTCTGGTTGCAACACTCACTACCGAGTTCCAAACTGCCTCTAGAAGTAATGTCAGCACAAGAACTGTTCGTCGGGAGCTTCATGAAATGGGTTTCCATGGCCGAGCAGCTGCTCACAAGCCTAAGATCACCATGTGCAATGCCAAGCGTCAGCTGGAATGGTGTAACGCTCGCCGCCATTGGACTCTGGAGCAGTGGAAACGTGTTCACGCTTCACCATCTGGCAGTCCAATGGATGAATCTATGTTTGACAGATGCCAGGAGAACACTACCTGCCCCAATACATAGTGCCAACTGTAAAGTTTGGTGGAGGATAAATAATGGTCTGGGGGTGTTTTTCATGGTTTGGGCTTGGCCCCTTAGTTCCAGTGAAGGGAAATCTTAATGCTACAGGATACACTGACATTCTAGACGATTCTGTTTCCAACTTTGTTGCAATAGTTTTGGAAAGCCCGTTCCTGTTCAGCATGACAATGCCGCCGTGCACAAAGCGAGGTCCATACAGAAATGGTTTGTGGAGATCGGTGTGGAAGAACTTGACTGGCCTGCACAGAGCCCTGACCTCAACCCCAGTGAACACGTTTGGGATTAATTGGAACGCTGACTGCGAGCCAGGCCTAATCGCCCAACATCAGAGCCCGACCTCACTAATGCTCTTGTGGCTGAATGGAAGCAAGTCCCCGCAGCAGTGTTCCAACAACAACAAACTCCACGGAATGTTCGACGAACTGGTGTCCATATACTTTACGTGAGGTGGTGTATCAATAGTTCAAGAAGCAGGGGAGAAAAGAGGAGAGAAATGTGCCAGAGGGAGAGAGAAAAAAGACACACACACACACACACACACAATGGGAGATACAGGAGAAAGGACTAAAGTGGACTCAGGATGTTGGTGCATGGTGCAGTATCTGGAGGGATGGAACCAGACTGGAGAGGACCACTAAGTGGACATGGTTTCATAAACAATGCCAGAATGGGTCTGGGAGCTGACAAGGTGTGAAGAGGGGTGCTGATGGGTGTGTGTGTATGTGTGCGCTTGTCACTGTGTGTATATATGTGTGCGTGTTTGTGTGTCTCTGTGTGTTTGTGTATGGGTTTTTGTGGTGATCAACAATACCAAGGAGGTCTCCCTCCCGATGTGAACACGGACCGTTGGAATGTCTGCCTCTTGTGGAACGCAAGCTGTCATCTGACTGGCCGACAATGGATGGGTCAGGGTTCATGGGTCAGAGGTCAGGGGAGGGGGGAGGGGTTGAGACAAAGTGGAAGTTGTTGAATGCATTGTAAATAATTTGTTATCCCTTCTCCCTCTCTCTCTCTCCCCTCTAGCTCCCCCTTCTCTCTTTCTCTCTCTCTCTCTCTCTCTCTCTCTCTCTCTCAATTCAATTCAATTCAATTCAAGGGCTTTATTGGCATGGGAAACATGTGTTAACATTGCCAAAGCAAGTGAGGTAGACAACATACAAAGTGAATATATAAAGTGAAAAACAACAAAAATGAACAGTAAACATTACACATACAGAAGTTTCAAAACAGTAAAGACATTACAAATGTCATATTATATATATATACAGTGTTCTAGCAATGTACAAATGGCTAAAGGACACAAGATAAAATAAATAAGCATAAATATGGGTTGTATTTACAATGGTGTTTGTTCTTCACTGGTTGCCCTTTTCTCGTGGCAACAGGTCACAAATCTTGCTGCTGTGATGGCACACTGTGGAATTTCACCCAGTAGATATGGGAGTTTTTCAAAATTGGATTTGTTTTCGAATTCTTTGTGGATCTGTGTAATCTGAGGGAAATATGTCTCTCTAATATGGTCATACATTGGGCAGGAGGTTAGGAAGTGCAGCTCAGTTTCCACCTCATTTTGTGGGCAGTGAGCACATAGCCTGTCTTCTCTTGAGAGCCAAGTCTGCCTACGGCGGCCTTTCTCAATAGCAAGGCTATGCTCACTGAGTCTGTACATAGTCAAGGCTTTCCTTAATTTTGGGTCAGTCACAGTGGTCAGGTATTCTGCCGCTGTGTACTCTCTGTGTAGGGCCAAATAGCATTCTAGTTTGCTCTGTTTTTTTGTTAATTCTTTCCAATGTGTTAAGTAGTTATCTTTTTGTTTTCTCATGATTTGGTTGGGTCTAATTGTGCTGCTGTCCTGGGGCTCTGTAGTGTGTGTTTGTGAACAGAGCCCCAGGACCAGCTTGCTTAGGGGACTCTTCTCCAGGTTCATCTCTCTGTAGGTGATGGCTTTGTTATGGAAGGTTTGTGAATCGCTTCCTTTTAGGTGGTTGTAGAATTTAACAGCTCTTTTCTGGATTTTGATAATTAGTGGGTATCGGCCTAATTCTGCTCTGCATGCATTATTTGGTGTTCTACGTTGTACACGGAGGATATTTTTGCAGAATTCTGCGTGCAGAGTCTCAATTTGGTGTTTGTCCCATTTTGTGAAGTCTTGGTTGGTGAGCGGACCCCAGACCTCACAACCATAAAGGGCAATGGGCTCTATGACTGATTCAAGTATTTTTAGCCAGATCCTAATTGGTATGTTGAAATTTATGTTTCTTTTGATGGCATAGAATGCCCTTCTTGCCTTGTCTCTCAGATCGTTCACAGCTTTGTGGAAGTTACCTGTGGTGCTGATGTTTAGGCCAAGGTATGTATAGTTTTTTGTGTGCTCTAGGGCAACAGTGTCTAGATGGAATTTGTATTTGTGGTCCTGGTGACTGGACCTTTTTTGGAACACCATTATTTTGGTCTTACTGAGATTTACTGTCAGGGCCCAGGTCTGACAGAATCTGTGCATAAGATCTAGGTGCTGCTGTAGGCCCTCCTTGGTTGGTGACAGAAGCACCAGATCATCAGCAAACAGCAGACATTTGACTTCGGATTCTAGCAGGGGGAGGCCGGGTGCTGCAGACTTTTCTAGTGCCCTCGCCAATTCGTTGATATATATGTTGAAGAGGGTGGGGCTTAAGCTGCATCCCTGTCTAACCCCACGACCCTGTGTGAAGAAATGTGTGTGTTTTTTGCCAATTTTAACCGCACACTTGTTGTTTGTGTACATGGATTTTATAATGTCGTATGTTTTACCCCCAACACCACTTTCCATCAGTTTGTATAGCAGACCCTCATGCCAGATTGAGTCGAAGGCTTTTTTGAAATCAACAAAGCATGAGAAGACTTTTCCTTTGTTTTGGTTTGTTTGATTGTCAATTAGGGTGTGCAGGGTGAATACATGGTCTGTTGTACGGTAATTTGGTAAAAAGCCAATTTGACATTTGCTCAGTACATTGTTTTCATTGAGGAAATGTACGAGTCTGCTGTTAATAATAATGCAGAGGATTTTCCCAAGGTTACTGTTGACACATATTCCACGGTAGTTATTGGGGTCAAATTTGTCTCCACTTTTGTGGATTGGGGTGATCAGTCCATGGTTCCAAATATTGGGGAAGATGCCAGAGCTAAGTATGATGTTAAAGAGTTTTAGTATAGCCAATTGGAATTTGTTGTCTGTATATTTGATCATTTCATTGAGGATACCATCAACACCACAGGCCTTTTTGGGTTGGAGGGTTTTTATTTTGTTCTGTAACTCATTCAATGTAATTGGAGAATCCAGTGGGTTCTGGTAGTCTTTAATAGTTGATTCTAAGATCTGTGTTTGATCATGTATATGTTTTTGCTCTTTATTCTTTGTTATAGAGCCAAAAAGATTGGAGAAGTGGTTTACCCATACATCTCCATTTTGGATAGATAATTCTTCGTGTTGTTGTTTGTTTAGTGTTTTCCAATTTTCCCAGAAGTGGTTAGAGTCTATGGATTCTTCAATTGCATTGAGCTGATTTCTGACATGCTGTTCCTTCTTTTTCCGTAGTGTATTTCTGTATTGTTTTAGTGATTCACCATAGTGAAGGCGTAGACTCAGGTTTTCCGGGTCTCTATGTTTTTGGTTGGACAGGTTTCTCAATTTCTTTCTTAGATTTTTGCATTCTTCATCAAACCATTTGTCATTATTGTTAATTTTCTTCGGTTTTCTATTTGAGATTTTTAGATTTGATAGGGAAGCTGAGAGGTCAAATATACTGTTAAGATTTTCTACTGCCAAGTTTACACCTTCACTATTACAGTGGAACGTTTTACCCAGGAAATTGTCTAAGAGGGATTGAATTTGTTGTTGCCTAATTGTTTTTTGGTAGGTTTCCAAACTGCATTCCTTCCATCTATAGCATTTCTTAATGTTACTCTCTCTCTCTCTCTCTCTATCTCTATCTCCCCCTTCTTTCTCAATTTCTTTATCTCCCCCTTCTCTCTCTCTCTCTCTCTTTCTATCTCCCCCTTCTCTCTCTCTCTCTTTCTATCTCCCCCTTCTCTCTCTCTCTCTCCCTCTCTATCCCCCCCCCCCCCTCTCTCTATCTCCACCTTCTCTCTTTCTCTGAGTTCGGTAGAATGCAGCCTTGCCTCTCTTTCAAAGACCTACATTGATTGGCGCACTGGGCATTGTTGTAAGATGTCCCTCTTGCTCATGGCCTGTATTCAAAAAGTACTGTATCATAGAGTAGGAGTGCTGATCTAGGATCAGGTACCCTGCTGACCATATAATCTTACTCATTATGATCTTTAAGGCGAACCTCATCATTCCTACTTTGAGGTTTTTGTGAATACAGACCCTTGTATCACAGTTGACCAGTGTGGTCTTATACAGCGATAGGATAATTGTTTGACTGATATCAAGGCCATATTCATAAATTGTATCACAGTAGGAGTGCTGATCTAGGATCATATGGACACGGGGGACCTGGTTCTAGATCAGCACTCCGACTCTGAGAGACTTGATGCAGACGGTCCCTGATGGATGGAAATAAAGAGTCATGAGGTTTAGATGCTCACTGGTGGCAGCGGTGGGATTTGACTGACAACCACAGTTAGCTCTCAGCCCGACCCCTCTAGTTGGCCTTGACAATTTCCTTCCCCAAATTACGGACCCTATAACTAACCTCCCTTTCCCTCCATCCCTTCATCCATCCATCCCCGCTCTCTCTTTCTTTTTTAAGTTGTTCAAACCTGCGGCCTCTGGTTTTGAGGAAACACAGGCAGAGGGTCCTCTGTGAAGATGGCAGTGGCCAGTTTGTCGGGGCCACGGACATGAATGTGCGTCTTTGTCCTCCCACCCCCCTACTACCCTCCTGCCTCCCTCCCAGCCCCCTCATGCTGACATGCTCGGTCTCTTTCGGGGGGCCCACCGAAATGACCCTGCTAATTATGTATTTAAGGTATTTGGCTCCTGTGAAAACAGCTTTGGGTAGAGCAGTGTGTGTGTGTGTGTGTGTGTGTGTGTGTGTGTGTGTGTGTGTGTGTGTGTGTGTGTGTGTGTGTGTGTGTGTGTGTGTGTGTGTGTGTGTGTGTGTGTGTGTGTGTGTTGTCCCTGCCTCACAGCTATCATTACAGTTCAGTGTTTATGTATACAGTGGATTAGAGTGACCCTGCCTGATTGGGGACTGAGGGGTAGAGGGGGGTAGAGGGGTGTAGAGGGGGGTAGAGGGAGGTGAGAGAGGGATAGAGGGAGTAGAGCGGGGTAGAGGGGGGTAGAGAGGGGTAGAGGGAGGTTAGAGGGGGAGAGAGGGAGGTTAGATGGGGGTAGAGCGGGGTAGAGAGGGGTAGAGGGAGGTAGAGAGGGGTAGAGGGAGGTTAGAGGGGGATATAGGGAGTAGAGGGAGGTAGAGAGGGGTAGAGGGGGATAGAGGGAGTAGAGCAGGGTAGAGAGGGGTAGAGGGAGGTTAGATGGAGTTAGAGGGTGAGTAGATGGGGTAGATGGAGATAGAGAGGGATAGAGGGGTAGAGGGAGGTTAGAGGGGGATAGAGGGGTAGAGGGAGGTTAGAGGGAGT